>NW_020450935.1:320376-333027 GCF_003343035.1 Apteryx rowi | reverse complement strand
GACCGGGGGGGGGGGGCCGGGACCGGGGGCAGGACCGGGGGGGGCCGGGACCGGGCTCCGTGGCAGCGGCAGGGAAGCGGGAGGGAAGCTCCGAGGAAAGGCGGCCGCCCGGGAGCCCACCCCGCTCGCAGGCCCCGCTGGCTTCATCTTTTCCCCCTCCCTCCTTCTTAAAAAAAAAAAATATATATATATATATATATTATATATATAATAGTAACAAGCGCGGCGGGAGCCCCGAGCAAGCAGACGCGCGGGTGACAGGGCGGCGGGGGCGGCCCGCGCGTGTCCGCGGCCGCGCGCGGGGCGGAACAATGCGCGTTGCGCTGCGCTGCGCTGTGCTGTGCGCGGCCGCACGTCAAGCGCACGCTGCGCCGCTGCGTTAAACCCCGCGGGGCGCTTTTAATGGGGAGCCTCTTCTCTCTCAAAGTTTGCTGCTTTTTTTTTTTTTTGGTGTTCCCTTTCCAGCTGGGGCACAAAAGCTATTAAAAAAAACCAAACCAGAAAGGTTATTAAATAGCCTTGTGCTTTCCGTTTCGGTGTGCAAACTCCTTTTTCTGCTCCTGGAGATACCCAGGTTTTTGCAGCAAACGTTGCAAGGGCAAAAATGTGCCAGATTGAATTCAGAAGAGGAGAACTTCAGTGTTTGATGCGGGGAGCTTGGTTTAAGTGCACGGTGTATATACAGCACGTATGAATACAATAAGTCATGTCGGCTCATAATTGAATTACTGATTCTGTGCGTTGCTGAGGTTTTTCCGTAGTTTTCGTCCAAAGCGCTCCCCACGATCGCCGATAGCCGGCTAGGCGTATTATGGATCGCTCTTTATGCACTCAGTTGGCCGTGACAGGGTGTTGGATTCTGTGTTTTGCAGATGCCAATATGCACCTCATGTGCGTATTTGTTCTTAGAGGTGGTTCTGAATTAAACATTTCTGCAGAGCAGAGGCCCAGGAGTTGTTTATCAAATTAAACATTTGTTTTAGATCTCTTTAGCAGAAGTGTGTTGACATTTTCTCTTCGGGGACTGCTGGGGATAATGAATGGCATATACTGTATTGTGTTCCTTGAAAAGCCTCGGGATCCTGGAATAACATAAACACACGGGGCTGAATTCATCACAGATCTGAGAGGAATGGACTTGCTGTTTACATCCCTGATGGTCCTGAGCCACAGCTTGCATTTAAAGTTTATTATCGATTATGAAACCGTCTGCGTTAATACTTGTCAGATTTCTTTCTTTTTTCTTTTTTTATTGCTGACAGCTGTAGTTTCACTTGCAAAACAGAAACTCCCGGGTTTTGGAAATGCCCCTGGTTGTTTTATCGCAAAGAAGCGGGAGTCCGGATTTAGCGGGGGAGACGCGCGGCCCCCGGGGTGGGTTGGGGCGCCGTGAGCTTGCCGTCCCCCCGTCACGATTAGTTTTCTTTGACCCGGCTGCGGGGAAGGGTTTAGCCGCAGCCTTTGTTCTCGCGCCGAGCACCCGCCGCATTCTTTCCTTTTGCCATTATCATTTTGGTTAAACAGAGAGGCAAGTTGTGTACCATATGGATCATGTTAACAATTGCTTATCTGGCGCGGGTGTTTTCCCCTCCCTCCCTCTCTCCTCCCCGGCCTTTTTCTCCCTCCTGACATCCCGCTTGGGTTTTGAACAGCATCTTCGGCTGGGCGCCGCCGGGCTCCGCGGGGGTGCCGCTCGGGCGAGGGTCTGCACCGCGAAAACGAGCTCTCTTGCCCTCGCCTCGCGGCCTGTCGGGGTTAATCCCCTGAGTTAAAACCCCCTAAGAAACGCTGGAAATCTCCCGAGCAGGTTTCACTGGATATTCCGAAATAGGAAAGACTCACCTGGGCGGGCTTGGCGGCGACCCCGGCAGCGACCGGGGGCTGCAGCGCCGCCTCTCCCCGGCGCTCGGCGTTAGGCGCTTTCGGCTCCGCTTGCCTTTCTTTGCCGGCGAGGCCGATTGCCAGGAGATGATCCAGATGATGTTTTCCCGCTGACGCAGACCCAGACAAGCGCGCAGAGGCCACAAACGTCCCCCGAAAGCGGCTCCCGGCTCGGTGTTCAGGCTTCCGAATCAGGCGCCTGCGAGTCGTGCGTCGGCGCTCACCCCGGTCCCGTGCTCCGCAGGGGATTCCGGCGGCCCTTGGGAAGGAGGTTATTGTTTTGGGGCCCCAGAGCCAGGTCGGAGCGGCCGGCTGGATGCTTAATTCACCTCCTCTTCCCTCTGCGGAAAAGGTAAACCGAAAAGCCTCGACGAGGCGTTTGCCTCCAAAGCCAGGGTCAAATCCTGCAGCGGCAAAGGCGGATTCGAAGGAATAAAACAATTGGACAAGGCTCGTTTTTAAATTCTTAATGGCATGTGCCACACCATTTAAAAAAAAAAAAAAAAGCATTCCTGGAATGAATCTGGAAGCGTGTCCCCGTCCCGCTTACAGTCTGGTATTTACAGATACCGTGGACTTTATTCATGTTAATTATTTTCGGAGCCCCCTGGTCGAGTAGATATTCCCGAGTACAGGAATGATCAGCCCCAGGTTTTCCTGCATCGGGGGCAGTGAACGAGGCTGCTGGCGCCCTTGTACGCTTCTGGTTTTCCAAGTCTGGGATAAAGACCTTTGGTATTTCTTCTCCGTAGTTGGAAGGAAATAGTCACGGTAGCGGCAAGAGCGGTGCCTCAGTCCACAATTATCGGCAGCGGGCTGTGGGAACGCTTGATCCGAGCTAGCTGTCCTAACGGGAATTTCCCTGCGGATGACGTTAATGTAGCTAGAGAAGCGCTGCTGACCCTTGTGCAACGCTGAGCCTTGCGTTTCTGCCTCTATAAACACGTTTTTCGGGCGTGTTTTTTGAGCTCCAGCGAGCGCGGGGCTCGGGGGCCGGGGCGGCACGCGGCATCGCTTCGGGGCCGGCCGCGGTTCGGCGCTCCCACCGGCCCGGCTTTGATTTGGCTCCCGGCAGTCGGAGCGCGCCGCTGGCGGGGTTCATGTGCATTTTTAGCAGCTCCGTCGTTCCCTGGCTCCAAAAAACCCCCTTCGCTGCCGGCGACATGCGGATGCTCATGTGCGGTCAAGCGCTCGCGGGGTGCGCGTGCCGTCCCGCCGGCTGTTGCTCCGGGGGCCTCGGCTGAGGGTCGGGGTGGTTCTGCGGTCGCGCACGAGAACGCGGCACCGAGCCCGTGTTCGTCAGCACGAAGCAGGGAAATTCCCACCGGCCATCAGAGCGGCTCTCCTCCTTCCCGTCCCCAGGAATTGCCAGGGCTGCCGCAACGCCGGTTCCCGTGCTGCTGTCCGCACAGGGAATTGCAGCCGGGCGGCCGCGGCATCGCTTGCGCTCCGAGCGGGCTCCTGCCGCCCCGAGTTCTTCGGAAAGCGATTGCTTTTTGGGCCATTTTCCTGCTGGTTTGGGCTCTGAATGTGGCTTGTTCCCGGCCCTGGGGCCGGGACGGAGGTGTCCCCCCCCCTTTTCCTGGCCCTTTCGGGTTTTGTCCCATCCGTCGGCATTCCTGCGGGCCCGGGGGGCTGCGGCCCGGCCCCGAGCAGCGGCTCTTCCCGCTCCGCAGCAAAGTTTGTTTTGCCGCGTGACGGGGGGGGTTGTAAAATCCTCCTGGCCTTGGGGCCGGCCGGCAGCCGGAGCGAAGGCGAGTTAAACCGTGCGGATCGCCAGCGCGATCCCTGCTCCGGCGGCGCTGCTGGGGCTCCGCAGGGCTGCGACGCAACCGGCCTCCTCCCGGCTCCCTTCTCCCCAGGGCAGCCGACTTCAGCCGCGGAAAATCGCCCACGTTTAGGTGCCCGGTGCGGTGCTGATGCCTGGCATTGCGGCCGCCCCGGGAAGCTCGAGGAGGGAAAACCCCGGCTCCGGAGCGCCGGCAGCCACCGGAGGCCAAGTGGGGCGGAGAGAGGGCGGGATGGGGGGGCACGAAACGGGGGCACACGAGGAAGGAAAAGCAGAAGTGGGGGGGGACGGTGGCTTTTATCTAAAGCCTCCAGCCACGACCCCTGCTGAGGACAAGATGCTGGACCACGAGCGTGGCCCGGGGGAGCTTGTTATCGGAGCTCCGTCGTGAAAACCCCCCCGGGAGCGGAGGATTTGGGCCGTTGGAGGCGGAGGCGAGGGGTGCCGACGCTGCCCTGGCTCCCGGCTCCTTCTCCAGCCCTGCCCAGGCTGCGGAGATCCTGCTGCCTTCAACGGTCTGCGCCCAAAGCCGTTAAGTGTTTGCAGGAAAATAAACCGCACGGGTAGTGCTTTCCTCTCGGTAAGAGGAGTGCTGAGAATTGCTTTCGGCCTTCTGGTTTTTATGCATTTGTTCGGGTGCGTTTTTTCCTTCCCACCGCGGAGGGTTTGGTGGCTTGTGCACCCAGCGCCCTGTGCGCAAGAAACCCCCAGCTCCCTCGTCCGAAACACGGAGCTGAACCCGCGGCGCCGAGCGCTTGCAGCCGTCGCGATGCATATAAATCTTGCTTGGCTTTTGCGTTACCTTACCTTGGCTTTTTTAAATAAAAAAGAGATCTCGGCCGCACGCCGGTCTCTGGCGGGTTGCGGCGCGGCGGGGCGACGGGGGCCGGGGACCCCCTGCCCGCCTCCCGCCGCCGGGCTCGCTCTTGCGCGGCGTCAGCCCCGCGGCTTTGTTCGCTGCAGGCCGAGCGCCCCGAACGAGCGCGTTAATCCCTCCCTCGGGGCTCCGGGCAGGCTTTGGAAATTCCTGGCATCCCGCGCCACACAATGCTGCCGCCGGCGCCCGCTCGCCACGGTGCGGGAATATCCCGGTTCGTCCCGGCGCCGAAAGGAAAGGGAGGAAACCGCCTGTCTTCTGCACCTGCGAGTTAAGAAAGAGGGATGAGAGCTTTATTGGAAACGGCTTCGTTTTTCAGCAGAAACCTTCCCGCAAAGTTCCCGGGACCGACAGGCTTCCCGCGCGGTGCCGTTAGCCGCGTTGCACCGTCTAGCTGGGCTCGGCAACGCTGCTGCCATGGTTTGTCCGACGCCGCTGCGGCGAGGACGTTTCCGCGCCCGGAAGGCGCGTCCTGCCGCCGCGCTGACGCTGTCGCCTTCCAGCGACGTCGCTGCTTGCTCAAACGCCGCAGCTGCAGGGAGAGGAGCGAAAACGGCACCATCGACCTGCTGGGAGCTGAGACCCGATGGGACAACGCTGCTGCGTCGGGAGCCGGGGACAAGTCCCTTTTCGGCCTTTTTCCCTCGGTCGTCTTTCCCCTCAGCTCCAAAACCAAAAATCAGCCGGGAGCTGCACGGGGCCGATTTCGCCCATGGGGCCTTTTCTAGCCGTGTCCGTTACTGGGAACGGAGGGAGGTGGTGAGTCCCGATGGGCTTCAACAAGTGGTTTGGAACGGAGCGGGATCGGGCCAAGAGAACCAGGCTGGAGTTTTGCAAAGCAGCTTCCCACCATTTGCTGTCTTTGCTCTTCGTTTGCTGAGAGGTTTCCACAGTACCAGAGATGGACATGGTCGAAAGATGCCTTCAAACTATTTCTCTGCATCTTCCTGTAGGCTCCATGAACCCGTACAGGCAAAGTCTCAGACGGTTCGTAAGGGGCTGTTCTTTCCTGGCAGCTGCAGGTAATTTCGTACGCGAAGCTCCTCGGTGCAGTTCAGGAGGAGATTGCAATGATCGTGTCCGTGCCGTTTTGCTAGCAAAGCTAAGAGGAGGCGGCATCTTGCCACCTTGGGCCCCTGACGCACCAGGGTTGGTTCAGGTCTCAGCTGGGCTTGCAAAGCAGCATTAGCCAGGGAGGCAGACGCCGGCTCCCGGGATGCTTCCTTGCCGTGCCGGGGCCGGGGCCAGGGCCAGGCAGGAGCAGGTGCGGAGGGGACCAAGCGCGGTGGCAGCGATGCCACCGGCGCGCTGGGGATGCCGTAGCAGCCTCGGCGGTGCTGCTGCGTCCCGCTCCGCCACCGCTGCCTCGATCATTGTCATGCAGATCGTATGCAAATCGGGTCCATTTGCCCTCCCGACCTTTTTATGGGGCCACGTCTGTTTGGGGAAATTGTTTTGCTGATTAGAAATGGATTTTTTCCCCTGCAATGTAATCCCCCGAAAATGGGCTGGGCCCCGCGCCCCGCGTCAAAGCCAGACCCTGGGGAGCTCGTTGTACGTCAAGGAATGAAATTTTGGCAGCGGGATTCGGTCCCGGAGGGGATCTGAGCTGCATCCATGGCCTCGGAGCGCTGCGGCTCCGGGCGGAGCTGAGGTTTCTCCCGCACATCAAGGCGCAGGGAAGAGCATCCTGAGATGACCTTGAGGGTGGCAGACCAGGAACCTCCAAGATGCAGCGTCTGGTGCTCTTCTAACAAATGTTTCCACCCAACGCTTTTACTAAAAAGCTCCTTGCTCCCCAAGAGCAATCCGTGGGGTGAAGATCCATGGGGAGATCCCAGCTGAAACATTGCCCCAGCAAACGTCCTATGGAAAATGCAAGGTTGGAGAGGAGGAGAGTGCCGGTGTCCAGGGATGGAAGTGCTCCTGGAGGCAGCTGCGGCATCGCGGCCAGGAGCGGGACCGTGCTGATGGACGTGTCTTGTGACCTTTCCGGATTGACGTTACTCTGGTAGGCGCTGAAGGGACACGTGCCCGTGGCCTGTCGGTAGAGGTAGGGTTGGGCAAAATTGTCTTTTCAGCTATTTATAGACCCAAACTTTGCGGGTTGTGAGACCGCTTTTGTCCTATATTTGGGTGGATGGGGTGAAAACCCAAAGCCAGATCGCAGCAAGCGTGAGCGGTCCATGCGACCCGAGGATGTGTGGCTTGAAGGAAAAGGTAGATAGTATGAGAGAGGCTGATCTTTTTTCTTTTCTCTTTGGGATTTTTTCTTTTTTTAGTCCCTTTTATTGCATCTCTTTCTCCTGCCCATTTTAAGATGCTAGAAGGTGGAGCAAAATTCCTCCAATTCAGTAATTACAGCAGTTAGTTATTCATAATATCCTCATCTTATTGCAGTCCCCTGGACCGGGGGACGGCCAGGGCCGGCTCCGGTGCCCGCGCTCAGCGCCGTTCCCTCCTGGCGCCGTTTAGCGGCGAGCCTCTCGTCTTGGCTTGACAGATGGGGGATGCTCAGCTGCTGCCGGCCCGAGCGGATGCGTATGAATTTTTTATTTGCTGGATGGATCCCGAAACGGCACAGATGGGAAATGGCCCGTCGGCCGGGCTCCATTTCGCCCTGAGGTCCAGCTGCTCTGCACTTGATATATGAGTGGCCGGAGCGGACAGGAGAGCCTCCGGCTCGCTCCGGCCCGGCCCGGCCCGCGGCCGTTCCTCAGGGGGGTGGAGGATGGGGGGGGCAGAGGGCAGGAGCACAGTTAGCCTAAATCCTTTTAACATATGTACATTGACCCCGCTTTGATTGCAATACCAGCCTTCCCTTTGTCAGCGCGGCGAGGAGGGGATGGGAAACGTGCCGCACAAAGACGCGCGGCTCCCCGATGGATTTGCCGAACGACCCAAACCCGCGCCTCGCCGGCGGCCTTGCAAAACGCAGCGTTTGCGTGGCGGCGATGGGCCGAGCTGGAAGAAATCAGCTGGGCTGCTCGGATGGGGAGGGGGGGTTTAAACGCCTCGCCCTCTGCAAATGTTGACAGGCAGAATTTGCACTTCAGCTATACAATGTCGGAGCGCGGCTGTCGGCTCTCCTTAGCCTCCTGTTGGCTTTAGGATCAGCGCTCTGCTGGTATAAATCCCTGCTCTGCCCTTCTGCCTGGTCTGGGCCCGGCGCTGCAGGGTTTCCCTGGTCATTTCTGGATTAAATGTGTGTATCAACCTGCAAAATGCTGCTATATTCCACGGCGTTAATACTAAATCGTTCCAGAAGCGTTGCCATAAACTTTAGGTCCGCAGTGGGTGTAAATCAGAGCATCTGCTCTGATTTTAATTCTCATTTCTAGATGTAGGTTGGCTGACAGCAATGCTGCTGCCCTTTGCTTACGCCGCTGTCATGAGAAGGGATGAGCCCAGGCCCGGAACGAGCTCCTTGCAGCACAAGCCGAAAAGATCATCAGGAAATGCTTCACTCTTAAAAAAAGCAGTCATGAAGAACTGCTGCCTGCTAGTCACGGTGCAAACTGCAGAAGGGCTGCTCCTCCCTGTTTGTCCTTTTTTTTTTTTTTTCCATCCAGTTTTTCGGCTGGAGGATCTTAATGCTGCCCTGACTTCGAAGGGCCGTTGCAAATCTGCGCGTCTCCCGACCGTCGTAGCACAGGGCAGCAAAGCGTCACGGCGCTGCTGAAAACCCCAAGGTTGTGCAGCGGCCGGGGCTGCTCGGTGCCGCGGGGCTGCGTCGCGGCAGCTGCCGCGGGGTCTGGGAAGCATCCGCATGGATGCAAACGTCTCACCGGCCCGCGCTGGCGCTGGTTAGCCGGTCGGGTTAGTGAATCTAGCCTAAGGATTTGCATGAGCGTCATCACTGGTTCGTTCGCCRTTCATCCTGTGGGTGCTCGGTGCAGGCTCCTGGCTCGGGGTGTTGAGAGCAAAATCTGGCACAGAAGATCGTTCCTGCACGACGTACCTGGCACAAGGGATCTGCAGGGATAGGACTTGTCACAGCTCCAAGACAAATGCGTCTTGGTGGGTTGGTCTGTTTGCTCTTGAGGGGCAGAAGAAACGAAGGAGGAAGGACGATGCAGCGCGAATCTTGCCTGAACGCACGCCAGGACTCGGGTTTCCTTAGGGCATTCGGCGAAGGACGAACTGATCCTCGGGGGAAAGGAAACCCCCAAGCTCCAGGTTTGGGAGCCTGCTCCCTCCAGGGTGACCTCCCGCGGGGCTCGTCCGGGGAGCCAGGCTGCACCTACCCCCCCCCCCGAAAAACGTGCATCCTCAGTTCGCCCGTGTTTGCGGCTGTGTGCTGCCCTCCAAATCCGCCCCGTCCCTCTAGGGAACGCCGAATTGCTGCAACGACCCGCGTGCGGCAGCATATGCCGCGTGCGTTTAACGCCTGTATTTGCATTAATGCGTGGAGCGGTGGTTTCTCGCGTGCCCGAACGTCGGCGATGTGCACGCGCACGCTTGCGCGCAGCTGGGTGAAACGCATGCCTGCACGCAGTGAGCGCGCCCACGCCGCGAGCCCTGCATGCGGATGCATCCGCCCYGGGGACGCTGCTCGGGGCCGCAGCCTCGTGGCGGCACCCGAAATCGCGAGCTTTCCCCCCCCCACCTCCACCGGGAGGTAGAGGCGGCGGCGGGGAGCGCACCCCGTCCAAACCGCCCAACCGTTGGACGCCCCTCGGCTTGCGCGCCGCGGAAAAAAAAAAGCCCCCTAACAAAAGCCCAGTTCAGGGTTGCTGCTGAATAGATTAACAAGATTTCCATAATTAGAGCGGGAGGGAACAATAGGATTCTCCCCCGGGCGGCCCCCCCGCCCTCCTTTTGTCTTGCGCTTGGGATAATGCGCCAGCGCGAGGGTGGGAAACTGCCGGGCCATTTGGTCACTGGACAGTAATTTTCTCACACTGCCAAGGGGAGCATTGAAACATCTGTCCCGCTCAGAGAGCTCATTCACGTTACATTTCAAACCCTTGACAACTTCTCCTCGGCCGGCCGGCCGACCCTCCCCCTTCTCCGCAGCGGCTTATTTTTAAGGATACGGGGTGTGTGGGGGGGGTGTTTGTTTTTGGCTTTTCTTCGGCCCTGCTCCCCCAGCGCGTTGCGCGTTTAGAGGGAGCGGGTGGAAGCGTTTTTGCTTTTTTTTTGGGCTCTTGGCACTCTGATTTGCGCTGCTCTTTGCCGCGCTGCCCTGAAAGCGGTGTTTGCGCGGGGCTGCGCCGCGGCGTCACGCCGTTCGCTCCCTGCCCGCGCGTCCCCCCCCCCCCTTTGATTTGTGCCGTCCTTGCGGCAGGGCACGCGGCAGCAGCCGCTTGGGTGCCATGGCGGGACCCGGCCCCAGCCGTTGCCCGTGCAACATCAGCCGTCCAGCTGCAAACCTCGGTTTTAGCCGCCGTTTAGTTAGAAAATCAACCTCTATCACCGTGCTTATTTTTGGACACCGGCTTTTTAGCGCTGGCACGTTGCAAAGGCTGCCAAAACGGCGCCAGGCAGCCGTCGAGGGGCTGCTCGCCTCCCCAGCAGGCGCCTCCGGGAGGGTTTTGGCTTGCCTCTTCCTCGCTTTTGCTCCCTTTGCTCCCGCGAGCGGGGCTGCCCGGCACCGCACGGGCGCAGCGCTCGGCGCGGCCCGTCCTGCCCCGAAACGGGGGTTTCAGGGTGCTATCACGGGACGGGCAGGAGGGCAGCGGCACCTTGGTCGCGGCCAAGGCGGTTCTTGCAGCAGTTTGGGCCCGTTTAGAGGATCTGCTTTGACCTGGCCATTCCCGACGGATTGCACCCACTAAAGCACATCGAAACCCCTGGCGCTTTGGTTCCCTCCAAAAAAAAAAAAAAAAAAAAAAGAGCTGGTGGAGTCACCCCAAACCTTCTTTTTTTTTTTTTTTCCCCCTTTTAATAGCTTGCAGGTGCCTTTTGCTCCCCGTCGGCGGGGAAAGGCTCCTGTGGATCCCGCCGCCCCTCCGCTCCCCTCCGGAGCTGGCGCCGCGGCCGCTGCGGGGAAATGCGCCGCGAGAGCAGYGGTTTCCCGGCGCGCTCCTTTGTGCTCCTTCCCGCAGGCCGTCCTGGCCGTCTCTGTCCGGCCGTTTATCTATCGGGAGCACTTTAATAATGGCGAGTAAATGCAGGGAGGACGCYGGATAAAGCCGTGCAAAGCCGCCATTTAAATCCTCTTGTGGAAGTTTGATATCCAAAGTGGAAGTACAAATGCCGTATAAGTCAATTAAAGCATTAAGTAATCTAATTGTGCTGCGGTCACAAAGTGGCTTAAAGGCTGAGCGAGGCGAGTGAATGGTGCGCCGGGTCCCCCCCGGCTCCCGCGGTCCCCGGGGCCTTTGTGCGCCGGGGAAGGGGGAGGGATGCGGGAAGGAGGGGGCATGGCGGCAGCGCGCCGGGATAACAATGRGAGAGGGATGGCGGCGGCCCGCGTGCGCGGGGACCGCGGCGGTCCCGGCGCCCCRCCGCGTGGGGCCAGGCGGCGGATGTGGGTGCCGGGGGGGGGCGAGGTGGGAACACGGGTGCTGGCGCGGCCTCCCGGGATGCTCCGCGGGGCGCCCGCGCGGCAGCGTTCCTCACCCTCCGCTGTCGCAGCCTGGAAGGGAGAGCGACGGAGGGGCTTGCGGCAGCGGTTCGGCCCCGCGGAGGCTTCGTGCCGAGGACCAGAGGAATTATTTCGCTGGGCCGTCTGCAGCCCATCGGATGCCGGCACCACTGCAAGGGCACCGGCAGAGAGATGCTGCCTGGGAACAAGGGCTGCTTGGCACGTGCCTGCACGCACACATGTGTGCACACGTGTGTGTGGCACCGCTGGCGTTCCCAAACCCCATTTCCCAGCCGCCTCCGAATACCAGCGCATGCCTTGCCCTCAGCACCGCTCCCGATCTGCCTTCGTGGTTGCTCGCTGGTGGAGTCACACCGGCGGAGAAGCCTCTTTGCAGGCTTGATGCAGATGTTTCTGTGCAATCTCTTTTTCTAGAAATCGGTCTGCAAACCCCCGGCCCCGACCTCTCTTTAAGGCTCAGTAAACTGCACGGCCGGCAGGATGCAGCCCGATGTCTTGACTCTCATGCTGCCGCTGAGGATTTAACCCGTTCTCCTGCTAGTGATGCTAAACGCCGGGTTTGCAACGTCAGTCCAGGCGGCGCACAGTGCCTTCTGCTCCGGATAAAACCAGGGAGCTAGCCCCAGGCTCCGGAGCGGCAGCCGGGAGCTGGGGCCGCCGCTGGGTGCTGCGGGTGGGCGGCGGAGGCGGCTGGGCTGCCGCCGCGCGAGCCCCCGGCTCTGCGTGCGTGTCTCCGGCAGTGAGAAACGGTGTTTTATGAATAACGCCCGGTCTCGAGGCGCTTTAGGGAACGAGGAATGTGTCGTTACTCTCAATTTGCAGGTAAAATACAGCCCGCAGCGCAAGCTCCTTACAGAGGATGCCGAGCTGCGCGATTCCTTGCGGCGGGGGCAAGGTTGTGGCTTCGCGTGTAATCCGAGTATTTTGTCCCATGCATGCAGAATGCATCAACACTTCAGCTGGCAAGAGCGTGTCTTTAAGCTGCTGTTTTGCGGGGGGGGGGGGGGATTTGCATCGGCAACGCCGCAAGGTGCTGGCGGGGGCGTTTGCGTGAAAGGGGGAGGATTCGGGGTGCGGCGCTTGCGTTTGGGCGTCGCCTCCGGGCCGTAGCGGCGGTTTGCGGCGAGGCCCCGTTGCAAAGGGCAGGGCGCCRCGGCCGGCAGCTCACCCTGCCCTCTGCCCGCAGGTCTGTCGAAGATGCACTGGTCACCAGAGCATGCCCAGTCCCTGAACCAGTGGCCGGAGCAGCACCTGGACGTCTCCTCCACCACCTCGTCGCCGGCCCACAAGCCCGACCTCTACCCCAGCGGCCGCCAGCGCTTCAACTACGCCTGGGCCAACGACGACATCTCGGCGCTGACGGCCTCCAACCTCCTCAAGAGGTACGCGGAGAAGTACTCGGGGGTGCTGGAGCCGCCCTACGAGCGCCCGGCGCTGAGCGGCTACGGCGATGGCGCCTTCGGGGCCCTTAACGGGCAGAAGGGCGACGGGGAGCCCTGGGCCGCGCCGCCGGGCCCCGAGGGCGCCTACGCGCTGACGCCCGCGCACGAT
>NW_020450935.1:316042-319881 GCF_003343035.1 Apteryx rowi | reverse complement strand
CGGCGCCCACCCCGCTGCCGCGGCCCCCTGCGGCGCCTGCCTACGGCTACCAGAGCCCCGGCTTGGCCCCGCCGCCGCCGGTGCCGCCGCCAGTGCCGGACGCCTCGCTGAAGCGCAAGGCCTTCGACATGGCCGGCGGCCCCGAGGAGGGCGAAGGCCGCTACGGGAAGTTCGGCTACGAGCCGCCGAAGCCCGCGCCGGCGTCGCCCTACGGCAACGGCTTTGGCGCCGCCGCCGCCGCCGAGCCGCCGCAGGGGCCCTTCAAGGCCGGGAAGCGGCCGGCGGCGGAGGAGCGTCCCGGGAAGTACGGCGGGCCGGCACCCAAGGGCCTGGCGGCGGCCTTCGGCGCCGGGGAGCCAGCGGGGCGAGCGGCAACGGCGGCGGCGGAGCCCTTCGAGAAGTTCAGCCCGCCGGCCGCCAACGGGGAGCGGGCGGGAGAGCCGGGCCGCCCCTTCCCGCCCCGCCGGCCGCCCAAAGCGCCGGCCTTCGGCGTCCCGCCCGCTGCCGAGCCGCCTGACGCCGTCGACCCGCTCGCCCTGGAGCTGGTGGACAGCAAGATGGTGGACGGCGGCCCCCCAGTGCAGTGGGCCGACATCGCCGGGCAGGTCTCCGTGAAGGCCGCCATCGAGGAGGAGCTGGTGTGGCCCATCCTGCGGCCCGGCGCCTACAGCGGGGCCGGCCGGCCGCCCCGGACCATCCTGCTGTTCGGCCCCCGCGGCACGGGGAAGACCCTGCTGAGCAGGTGCATCTCCACCCAGCTGGGCTCCAGCCTCCTGAAGCTCAGCGGGGCGGCCCTGCTCTCCAAGTGGAAAGCCGAAGCCGAGAAGATCCTGCAGACCGTCTTCTTCGTGGCCAGCTGCCGGCAGCCCTCGGTGGTGCTCATCACGGAGGCCGAATCCCTGCTGTCGGCGCGGGCCGGCGAGGACGGCGGCCAGGCCGGCAACCTCAAGTCGCAGCTGCTCTCCTACCTGGACAACGTAGCTACCTCGGCCGAGCACAACGTGGTGGTCATCGGGACGACCTGCCGGCCCGGCGCCATGGACGAGGCGGCGCACCGGCGCTTCGCCAAGCGCTTCTACATCCCGCCGCCCGACGGCGTCGCCCGGCGGCAGATCCTGCACTGCGCCTTGGCGCAGCAGAACTCCTGCCTCAGCGAGCGCGAGATGGCCTCCCTCGTGCAGCACACGGAGAGCTACTCGGGCGGCGAGCTGATCCGGCTGTGCCAGCAGGCCGGCGCCGCCACGCCGCGCGCTTTGCCCGGCCAGCTCCAGCCCACCTCCTACGAGGACTTCGAGAGCGCCTTCTGCAAGGTGCGCCCCGCCGCCTCGCCCAAGGAGCTGGACTTGTTCGCCGAGTGGGACAAGATGTACGGGTCCAGACACTGACGGCGCCGCCGAGCGGGGACGACCCTCCGCCCCGGCTCCGGCCGCGCTGCCGGATGTCGCCCCCCCCCCCATCCCATCCCACCTCCCCGGCTCGGCCGACGCGGCCGGAGCTTCTCCCCTGCGCCGCCACTGCCGCCGCTGCAACGTCTCCCGTTCGGCTCCGGCGGGATCCCGCGGGAAGCCCGGCCCGAGCCGGCCCCGAGGCGGAAGGCGAGCGGCTCCCCGGGAAGAGCCACGCGAGAAACGCTGTGCTGCTTCTTTACCGCTCCCGACTTGGCTCTTCGGTTCTTTGCTTTTGGAAGCAGTCGCTCACCGAACTCAGGATAAATCTATTTATTATTTGCCTGCTTCCCCCGCTCACGCGTCTCCGGAGCAGCGATGCAAGGAGAGGCGCACGGCGCTCCGATGCTCCCCTGTCTGCTTGGGGGGGGGGGGGGCCCTCTTTTTTTTTTTTTTGTGTCGTTATTTCTAATAGAAATATCTCAGCCACCTTTTAACCAAACCAGCCCCCTTGGACGTGGCACCAAGAGCGATTCTTCTCCACCGCCTCGTGCCCTGTCGTGGACTCGTTCCTGGGGCGGCAGCGAGATCCTCCMGCGCCGCCGCCGCCGCCAGCGGTTTCTTGTTAGGAGTAAATGGCGCGGGGAGAGGGGAGGAATGCAGGACTGAGGGTTTGGGGGGTAAAATAATGTAGATTGTTTAATATACTAGACTTCGTTTTTATTTTTGTAAGGTATGTAGTATTTTTTTTTTGTTTTTTCTTTTTAACTACTCAGGAAAAGAATTACCTCAGCAAAAAAAAAAAAAAAAAAAGAATGTGTTTTTAAAAGCTCTTTTTATCTTCTCAGAAAAGGAAAAAGAGATTTTTTTAAGAGTTTTCAGACTTAGGACAAAGCTGTGTCGTGCATTTGCTTCCAAAAAGGGTGACAGAAAGAAAGAAGAAAGAAAGAAAAAAAAAAAAAACTTGAAGTTGTTACAAAGATGAAAGTTGAATGTATTTCAGGTGCTTTTCACATGTATTATGCCATAATTTTATTTTAATTTTTTTTTTAAACATTGTTATTGTAGCGTTTGGTGGAGTAATGTGTCTTCAACGGAAAGCGTGTTAGTGCCGTAGTGTAAAAGCCGTCGTCAGCACCACTTTTTGGACCGAGCTGCCGGCTACGGTCCCGGCCGGCCGCTCGCTCCCGCGGCCGACCCCGTTTTTATCATTCGCCCTGCCGGGGTTTCGCTGCCTTCGTATGCTTTCTTACTTGAAAAATACCCTYGTCCCTCTTTTTTTTTCCCCTGATCATTTCCGAGGGCTGCTCGCAGGCTGCCGGATTTTGCCCTGGGCACATCTCAGCCAGCGCCGGTGCCTCCGTTTTTCCCTCCGTAGGAGTTTTCGTTTGTTCCCTCGGTTGCTGGAAAACAAAACCCAGGAGCGGCTGGGATCGGGCAATTGCGTGCGGCCCACGGGAGGTGGGGGTGGTGTTTCCCGGGATATTTGCTTTTGCTGCTGGAAGCAGAATACAGCTGAAATAGCAAATCCTACGTTTTCTGGCTGAAAAAAACCAAAACCAACTGTAAGGTGCAAAGCTGCGTTGTGCAGGGCATAAACCCCCCCCCCCCCCGGGTTTGCTGCAAAGACCTTTCCACCACGGGGCAGCGCATCAGGGGGAGGGAGGGAGAAGCTGGACGCCCTGGTTAGCGCGCGGGGCACCAACCGACCCACCACGGCGTTTCCCCCCCCAGTTAAAAGAATTGCTTTTATATGCATGTTTTATTTTGAAGGCAAGCTTCTCTGCCAGCCTGCCCGGCAAACACGGAGCCGCAGGGGCCGGCAGGCGGAGCGCGCTGCCCAGGCTGTCTCAGGGTTGCACGGCACGAGCTCTGCACGGGCTCTGCAAGGGCCGGGGCGCGCCGCACCCGGCGCCGCGCTGCCGATAACCTCAGGGTCCGCGCTCAGGACACCCCCGTTTCGCCTAGCGGTGGCCTTTCCCCACCGCGTAACGCACCAAAGGAGCAAGCTGCACCTGCCAGCTTTCGGGTACTTTTGCAATCTGTTGCGGATTGGCGTTTCAGCGCGTGCGAAGGGCGCTGCCGAGGCGGAGCGCGCGTTTGCCGCAGGCACCGCGAGCGCCTTCGGGGGAAGCTGGCGCTCTGGGATTGCATCGAAACCTAACTCTGGGATCCCCCTTCGCCTCTTCCCCCTTTCTCCAAAAAGTGGTACTGGGTAACCTGAAGACTTTTTATTATTATTATTAATATCATATTTGACTTTGTACACTCTCTGTAACCATTTCTACCTCATTTTGCAACATATTGTACATGAAAGTATTTAATTCATGTCTTATTAATGTCTGAGAAAGAAATGCTTTTGAACTGTAATGGTCTACCTCAAGAAATACTGTATTTTAAAAAGAAAAGTATTACACAGTATTAAAGAGATTACCTGAAACACCTGTCCGCGAG
>NW_020450935.1:250214-315877 GCF_003343035.1 Apteryx rowi | reverse complement strand
GGGTGGGGGGGTACCATGGGGGGGTTATTGCAGCTGGGGCTGGCCCCATCCCCTGCGGGGGCTGTTTGGGCCCAGGTGGGTCCCATCCCCTCGTTAAGGGGCAGCAGCAGTTTGGGCCCAGGTGGGTCCCATCCCCTCGTTAAGGGGCAGCAGCAGTTTGGGCCCAGGTGGGTCCCATCCCCTCATTAGGAGGCTCCTCCACCCCCGAGTCTGGATGAGGAAGGGGGGCTCTAGTGATGGGTCCTGGGGGTCTCTGCACACCACCTTGGCTGTGTCACTGCGAGGAGCTGCAGGTAAGGGGGCTGTGGGGGGTGGCTGCTCCTTTTGGGTATTTTTGTGTCTGTGCTCCATCGATTGTCACTGATGCTTGGTTATGTTTCTTCTTTGGCAGCCTTGGGTTGATTATTTATTTAATTTTTAAGCTAATATATGTGCCTTAAACCCTACTGCTCCCCCCCCGACTGCTCGTTTCTTCAAGTCTCCTATCAGTCCTAGCTGGTAGGTGGTGCTTCTCTCTCTGGAAACCTGTGAAATCCTCATCCTGGCTTCTTTTTTTTGCATTAAGTTATGTGTTTGGGCAGCTCAGTGCTCCTGCAAGGGGATAAACTGGCCCCAGGGGGGAATTGGCTCCCCTGAGCGTGGGGGCACAAGCTGGGTTTGGGGGATCACCGTATCCTGGCGGTGGGAAAAACCTCTTTAACTTGGCTGGAGCTGGCGCACGGGAGGGCGAAGGGAGCCGAGGCGAGTGCTCGCCGGCGTTTTGGGTCGCTGCAAGGAACATGTGTCCCGACTGGGAGTTTCTGGAGGCTCCGGCATGGAAACAGCTGGTGCAGGGCCCTGGGTGCGTCGAGYGTTGCGAGGAAATGCCACTGAACGTCCCCGGGAAACGCTCCAAAACCTCGGTCTTGGCTCACGAGGCTTTTGCATCCTTTGGGGGAAAAAAAAAACTCGTGGTGCAAAATAAGACGCTCGATGGCTGGTGGCAGCTTGCTCCAGGTCTCCGGCTGCGGATGTTGGGATGGGACATCACCCTCCATCCTGTTAACCAGGGGCGTCTGAGCGGAGGGAGAAGTGGGAGGCTGCTGACTTCGGGGCCGCGTTGCCACCTCGTGGCTATGGGGCCCCTTCGACCCTTCCCATGTGCTGGAAAACTCAAGTTTGGTGGGAAACGGTGCCAGCGGAGCACGTTCCCTGCGCAGACAACAAGTGGGAGCTTCTCCCCCCCCCCCCCGGTCCCTGGGGAAGGGGATGGAGGGGACGTTCTAGCTCGGCAACGGTGATCCAGAACCAGGCGGGTCGCGGGGGCTCCGGGTCCCCTCGGGCGATGCTGGTCCCGGCAGGGCTCGGCCTCCTCTTGCTGGTGGCGTGGGGCCGCGGCGAGGACGCGGTGGCGGCGGTGCTGGGCCGGCACGCCGTGGACCGCCTGGTGCGGCTGCTCTCGCCGGCCGAGTGCCGGCAGCTCCGGGCCCAGCTGGCGGGGCCAGACGGCGACCTGGAGCGGGAGCTGGAGCAGCTCTCGGAGGCGAGGAACCCCCTGGCCCGGGTGCGCCGGGCCCCCGCCAACTGCGCCGCCGCCCTGCACCGCTGGTTGGGCACTGCCGGCGCGGCCACCCCCTGGGACCGGCTGTCCCGCGGCCTCCGCCACRTCGGCCGCCCCGACGTCGCCCGCGAGCTGGGCAAGAACCTGAACCAGGACCGCAGCCTGGAGCTGCGCAGGAACGTGGAGGGCTACGGCCGCGCCGTGGCCCGTCTCGCCTCCTCGCTGCTGCTGGAGGGCGACCATCACCGCGGCGGCAGGGCTCGGAGAGCCGGCAGCCCCATCCGGAGTGGGGGGCCGCCACCCTACGCCCGGAGCCTGCTGGGATGGGTCGGTCCCCTGGCCTCGGGTGTCCTGGGGGGCTTCCTCGCCTCTGTCCTCCTCCTCCTCCTCGCTGCTGCCTGCTCCCACCGCCGGGTGCCAGGCTGGGACGGGGGATGCACCCGCCGTCGCGATGTCCTGCGGGAAAGCGAGATCCAATAAAGCCTTGCGGAGGAGCTGAGAGCCAGGAGACCAACCCCACGTGTCCTCTGTCCCCACCCTGGCCCACCGACAGGGCTCGTGTCACCCCGGCAGCTGCCGTGGCCGTGTTCTGGCTGCAACACGTGGCTGCAGTCCGTGGTGCAACCCATGGTTGCAACCCACAGCCATGGTCCATGGTGCAACCCATGGTTGCAACCTTCAGCCGTGACCCACAGCCACGGTCTGTGGCTGCTCCCTGTCCCATGCGGGAATGTCCCCTCACCGGGCAGCAGCAAGAGGCGTGGAGAGGCTCGGTTCCCCGCCGTGCAGCAGTCTGGCTGGTGCTGCGGATGCGACGGGAGCGGCGGTGCTGGGAAAGGGGGCTGGGGGCGTCTTGGCCGAGCTGCACCGCGCGCCTGCGCTGCCCTGAAACAGCTTCGCGTGCGAGAAGCCCTCCGGGCGGCTCTTCGCTTGCGCATTGGGTTTTGGCTCCATTGGGGCTGGCGAGAGAGGGGCTGAGCGTGGCCGGGGAAGGACGGACCTGCCCGCGCCTGCCCTGCCTGCAGCTCCTCGGCCGCCCGTCTCCAGCACGGCTTTACGGGAGGCTCTTTGCAATTAGAGTTTAAAACCGCATTCTGCATCAAGAAAGGGCTAATATCGAGCCAAAACACCAGCATCGGGAGCAGGGATTAGGAAAGAAAGCAAAGGACAAGTAGCACCAGCTTTAAAAGGCAAGTGAAACAGTTCAAGTTGCATTTTTAGAAAAGTGAATATCATGGAAATATTTATTGCAGCCTTTAGGGAGTGCTGTTCACCGGGGGATCGGGGCATCCGCAGCTCCAGTGCGGATGCGGCAGGCGCTGCGATAGCTCGATGCCCGGGCTGCAACCGCCCGACGGGCCGCGGAACGACGGGTCGCGTGGGAGGCGTTGTTAAAGCAGGATGGAAAAACCTTTTTATTGCAAAGTCCAAAGAAAGAGGCTGTACAGTACAAAGGACATCGAAGTTCAGGCATCAAATTCCCAACACACTGGTTTTCCATGTTTGCATCCCCTCCCTCTTGGGCTGCAGCGGAGCTGGGCAGACAGCTCGGAGTGAAGGGGGGAGTGAGCAGAGTGTGGGGGGAAACGGGGTTCGGGGCAGCTGCCGGAGGGAAGCGGGAGGGAAGATGCCGCCCCACGGCAGGAAGCGGTGCCAGTCGGAGCGGGGCTGTTCCGGGGCTTTTTGCAGCAGCATTTGCGCTGCTGTCTTGCGGCCGAGGCTCCGCTGGGTGCCTCTGAAGGCCATTTTTTGGGGCAATTCTCCAAGCGTTGCACCTGGTGGCTAATTAAACCTCCCAACCCTGCTGGGAGGTGGGTGATTAGGGACCGGTTTTGCGCAGGGGCAGGAGGTGGGAAGCCGGGAGCTCTGGGGGCTGCGGCAGGCGCCTGCTCCGTGCACCCGCACCCGGCTGCAGCCGTGCAGCGAACAGGCGCTGGAAAAGCTGCTTTTCTTCTTAGCTTTAGTCATCTTAAAGGGGGGGGGAGCCCTTGGCTCTTTTCCTTCAATTTCTAAACCCCGTGCACGAGCTCCATCTCGGAGCTAAGGCGCTACCCGGAGGTGAAGACAAGGTGCAGAAAAGGGGCGCAGGGCTGGCGAAACCGCGGCGCCGGCTCCTGCTGCCCGTGGGGCCTTGGGGCTGTTTGGACCCCGTTTCTGGAGAGCAAAGGCAGGAACTGGCGCCGCGGTGCCGAGCATCCATGCGGCGAAGGGCTGGACTTGGGCTTTTTTAAGTGGCTTTTGGTGGCAGTGCTCGGGATGAGCCCCCGGCGCCTCCTGAATGGCACCAACCTGGAGCAGGACCCGGCCCGCAGGAACCGGGGCACCGGGGGGGTCCCCGCCACGAAACGCCCCCAGCTCCCTTCCTGCGTCTCATCTGGTCCCTTCTCCCCGCTTATTTTCACAAAAACGGAGCAGAAAAGGCTCTTGAGGGACATCTTGGGGGGGGGGGGCAGAGTGCAGCCGGGCAAATAACTGGGACACCGAGACAACCTCACCTCATACAGTGAAAAGGGTAACGTTTATTTTATTTTCTTTTGGCTTATAGTAACGTAATTCTTTAACCAAGTTGGGTAAGATCGTTATGAGCCACCATGCAATTTCTAATACACTAATCTTCACTATTGATCTTTTACAGCTTTAACACTTTTTTTTTTTTTGCGGCGGAAAATTAAATAATTCGAACTCGGGTGTGGCCTCTATGTCATATCATGGTTTTATTTATTTTTTTTGTTCAACATTGGCTTCTATATTTTAAAAAAAGGTGAACAGGAAAAGTGAACAAAGCAGCTTGGATTGGTATTTCTTTTTTCTTTTTTTTCCGCTTTCCCCTCTGCTCTTTTAAGAACACGGTAACAAATTAATAAAAAAGGGAGGTTTTTGTAAGTGTGTGTGGGGGGGGAGGAGAGCCACTGGCTGAAGTCTGAATTTTTTGGCTAYGTGTTTTGCATTGACAACCCCACACTCGCCTCGTTCCCGCCACCCTCGATCCGCAATAGCGTCCGCGTGGGCGTCTCGCTGCGGAGCCGGCAGTTCAGGCATGACGCCGAGGTCTGTAACGCGCGGTGCCCAAAGTTTCCCTCCTGTCCTTGGCTTCACCTAGTGAAGATGTACAAAAATGCAGATCCGTTATTTTCAGCACCTGTGAACTGTGGCCGATGGAAATATCTGCTGTAGGAAGGAAACTAAGCAATTAAAAAACGAACAAAAAAAGAAACGGTCCAGGACGCTTCGCTCGGAGCAGAAGGACTCGCTCAGGCAACGGAGAGTTGAAGAAACTATTCGTTCCTGGTGTTTTTTGGCAATATTGGCTGATCRACAACACCCCTGGCCTCTTGCATTTAATACAGATCTAATGTTAAAAAAATAAATATATATACATAGTTTGAAGGGACTTCTCTTTCTTTAAAAGTAATCGAGTAGCTTAATGAAAGTGCCAGCATGAGCGCGGAAGGTACCAAGCGTCACGTACGAGCCAAGAGCCCAGCTTAAGAACAATTATGAAGTTTAGCCAAATCTTGCATAGAAGTGGTCAACTTATTGCACATTGGAACCCAAAAATATATACTTTTGCTGTTGCAAAGATAATTTGCAGTAAAGCTTTTTTTTTGCATTTTTTTTATTTTTTAGATCTAGTTTGGGGGTAGGGTTTTGTTTTCCTTTGGGGGGGGGATGTTTACCAGCTATCTAAAGTCTAAGGAAAAAGGAAAAATATTAAAAAAATAAAAATAAACATGGACAATGGCATAAGCCAGAAGCCATTCTATTATTTTTGTAGTCCTTTGTATTTACAAAAAGGCATGCCGATAAAATAAAATGATATATTACAGTATTTATAATATTCTCTTAAAAAGTTCAACCACACTTTCCAGCTATTTGTTTTGTCTTGTTTTGTGCTGTTTACAATGTAGCCTGTACAGATGGATGTAGATTATTTTTTTCTTCGTTATTCGGGCGCGAGCTGCGGGGCGCCGCGGCTTCGAACTGTCCCGGCTGCGAGATGATGCAAACCAAGCTGCCGCCTGAAAGCGCGGTTGCCTCGGGGTGGGGTTTTTCTACCCCCCTCTCTCATGGGTACCCTTAGCTTGGGCCATGGATGCCCCTGTTTAAGGAACCGGGTGCAGACGGTGCGGCGCAGGGGCGCGAGGATGCTGCAAAATGCTGGCTGGGGAGAAACCCCGCAGTTTGCACTGGGGCCGGTGCCGGTTCCCACCCCCCGGCAGCGGCTCTTCCGTGGCCGCTCGCGGGAGGAAAGCAAAGGCGCTGCCCTTTAAGGGGGGGGGGGGAAAATAAGGAGGGGAAAAAAAACAATCTTGTGGCTACAGAAGCAAGGAGAGGGGGGAAAAAAACCCATGTGGCGTCAAAGTGCAAACGGGAAAAAATAGTGCATCATGGCCCCAGCCCTGCGACTGGGGTCGTCTTGGGGACGTCCCCGAATTGTCCCCGCAGAGATAGCGTGCCACTTTCCTTAGCACTCATCTCTTTGGGGGAAAAAATAAATAAAGTGTCTGTGCGGCAGGATGGTGGCAGAATAATAACTAATGACAACTATTACAGGATACAAATGGATTTACTGACTGGTCTCGAAGCCCTAGTTCGGGTTTTACAGTGACGCAGCGTAACAAGCCGGTCTCGATTTTTATCATCTCCCCTCGGGCGAGGGCCGGAGCAGCATTTAGTTTTGTTATATTTATTTCAGTGTGCAAAAGATGGCTGGGGGGGGGGGGAAAGACGTTGTTAAACATACACACACACACACACACACACACACACACACAATTAATTCATCCGCTTGTTTCATTTTTTGTTTCATTTTTTTTTCCCCTACTGGCAGGTCTACAAAAGATTGCTACGAAGTGGTAAGTACTGGTGAAGGGCGTGATTAGCGTTACGGTTTATCTCCGAATACAGTGGACGGTAGTCAGTGGAGTGCCTCGAATTTATGGCTTAACACACTGCTGTGGACAGATTCTCGAGTGCCTGGTGCTTCAATGGTTCCTCATGCATGGTTCCCGGTCACGGCATGCCATCATGCAAATCGTTTCTATGCATTGAACGAGCACTTTTTTGGGGGGAATCAGCCCGAGCTGGCTCCAGGCTGAAGGTACCCGATTACCCCATCTCCCAAACCAAGTAAAGCCCATGTAGAAAGTAGAATGCAGATAATAAATACCAAATAAACTATGACAATTAAATGACATGGGCTAAATGGGTGGTTTCTTTTTTTGTTTTGCTTATTTTCGCATTTTTCTCTTTTTTTTCTTTTTTTTTTTNTTTTTGCTGCTTAACTAAACGCAAATCTAGTTTTGCATGAACAAACCCTTTAACATTGTGACTTCTGGGTTTTCTTTCAATAATCAACAAAATGGGAAAATAAAATCCATTTTTGGCTGCTTTGGAAAAATATATGAATCCCAGCAGCAGGTTTTGTTTCTGTGTGTGTGTGTTTTGTTTTGCTTGTTTGTCCTAAGTTGCATTGACTGATGTGGAACATGCAGTATCCACCTGCCCAAACAATAGAAAATCCTTTTTTTTTTTCCTTTTTTGTTTTTAAATGTTTGTTTRCAAGGGTCCTTTAAACAGGTGGTAGGTCACTGCTTTAGATGCAACGCTGTCACACAGTAAGCAGACTATGTTTGGTATAAGATCTTCAGGTAAGTGTCTCCACAGCTGTTCTGTATTGATATATTTCATGAAGTTTGTAAACAATCTTTTTCACTTGCAAATTTTTTTAATTTGTACAATTTTATTATTTTGTCTCAACACTTGGATTCCCTGACATCTTTTGGTCTTTTCACTCTTTCTCGTCTTCCTTCCTCTGCCCGTTGCTGTTTCTCCTTCTCTGGTTTAGTAACACTGTCATATGATGGGAGAGATGCTGTAGAGGGGGTGCCTTCTTTTTTCTCCCTGTTTGCTCCTCCGTTTTCCATTTTGGTGGAGACAGGCYTTCGACTAATAAAACCCCGCCTTGCTAAACGAGACCTGTAAGCCCTCTGGATAACCACCGCTGAAACCTCTTCCTGCTTACGCCGCAGCGTAGTTGTGATGGGCTCATAAGACACTTTGGAAGGGTTGGACGCCACAAATCTTTCCTCCATCTGTTGTCTCAGGATGTCCAGCTCTCCGCTGTCCCCCAGGACACGTTTGGTGAAGGCAAACAGGATGTCTAAACAGTGAATCCTGTCTCCACTTACCATAGGCAAGTCCATGGCAATGAGTTCAATGGTGTTGGGTTTGGGGACACGGAGAGGATGTTCCAAAGCATCAGCAAAGTCTGCTAGCTTGCAGTATTCGATGAACTGCGTGGCGTCGGGGTCAAACTTCTCCCAGATCTCATAGAAGGTTTCAAAGTCATCCTCGCTTAGTGGATCGGCACTCTCCTCGGTGGCCACGCTGAAGTTCTCCAGGATGATGGCAATGTACATGTTCACCACGATCAGGAAGGAGATGATGATATAACTCACGAAGAAAAATATCCCCACTGAAGGGTTCCCACAATCGCCCTTAAAACCACTCCCAGGGTGCTCCTTGTCTAGGCTGCAGTCTGGCGGCCGGTTTAGGATCGGCAGCAGCAGGCCATCCCAACCAGCCGATGTAGTGATCTGGAACAAGCAGATCATGCTGTTTCCAAAGGTCTCAAAATTGAACATATCATCTATGCCAGCCTCATGCTTGACGTAGGCAAAGTTTGACATGCCAAAGATGGAGAAGATGAACATGACCAAGAACAGCAAGAGGCCAATGTTGAACAAGGCAGGCAAAGACATCATTAAGGCAAAAAGCAAGGTGCGGATTCCTTTGGCTCCTTTGATCAAACGCAGGATACGTCCAATGCGAGCCAGTCGGATGACTCGGAATAGAGTGGGCGACACGAAATACTTCTCAATGATTTCGGCCAGGAACATACCTGAAGTAGAAGAGAAGGAAGAAGTGTGACAACAGAGATGTGCAGTCTGCCTCTTGTTCTGAATCTAGCTAAGGGACTTGGGCCACAGAACAGCTCGGTCAGACTTTCACAAGAAGCCTGTGACTGAGATGCCTCCCTTTCAGGCAGCTAACTCTTAGCTAGCTGCTCAGGCTCCCTAAATAGTTCTCCTAAATGGAGAGGGTACAGCTGCAGCATGATTCATTCCACCTGCATAAGGATGGATGAGTGGTTTCCTGGAGGTGTCTAGTTCTCCATGTCTAAACTCCGCCACGAGAGCCTAGATAACAAATTTTGGCTATGGATTTCATTTTGAAGGTGCTTAAAAATATGTAAGACAAATCTTATTTTAAGCAGCAGACAAATCTGCATCAGAGCTTTAGATTGCAGGACAGTCGCTAAATTTTGGCTGGTGTTTTGTCAATATGTCCAGGCAGAGTTGTGTCCAGGCAAGCTTTTTGAGTGATCCTGTTGTACTTGTGAGATTATGTATAAATTACAGATTAGCCACTAAGAACAAAAACCTGGTGGAAGAAACTAGTCTACTCACCTTCAACCTAAACTGGAAACAAGAGAATGCAAATCACATACTGATGGAGGCTGGAAGCACTACAGTGCTATATTCAGGAATGTTACAATGCTTATGAACACCTGTGAGGTGAGTAAAATATTTATTTTTAAAGACAGGGAAAGAGTAATTGTGTTTTTACGCAATAAAACTGGAAATGAATTCCAGAACTGAGGGAGAAGGGGGCATTAGTCAGGACTTCAGACTGCAAAACTATGCCACAGTCTCTTCACAATCCTAAAAGGAGAGGCCAGAAGTTCTGGCTCTATGGTATTTTATGCATCCAGCATAAAATACATCCTCCTCAATGACAAGAATATGCTCTGCTCTGCAAACACAGAGGAAGACAGCCTAGCTCCGCATGACRTCAAAGAAAGTTGTGCAATGCACAGACCTCTAATTGGTATCGCACTTACCCACAATGGACAGAATCACGACCACAAAGTCAAAAATGTTCCACCCAATGGTGAAATAATAGTGCCGCAAGGCAAACATCTTCAGCACACACTCGCAGGTGAAGAAGATGACAAACACCAGGTTGATCCAGTAGAGGATGTTCTCCATCTGCTTGCTTTGTGTGTCTGTCTCCACCATCATGGTCACCATGTTGAGGCAGATGAGCATCATGATGACTATATCAAACGCTTGCTGAGTGACAAAGTCAAAGACAGCTCCTTGAATGCGGTTCTGTGCAACAGGAGAGAGACGGTGAACCAAACAGATTTGAACAAAAATCTACTACTAGCCAACACTTCACTGTTGGGAGAAACACAGATGAGGATGCAGCATTACCATGATCTTTGTTACAAAGATTTCAAGGCAGGCTCTACCTCACAGGTCAATCTGTTTGTGGGAAAGGTATGAAAATGCTACTCTTTAAACCCTAAACATGCTAACAAAACCCTATTCTGAGCATATCTTGCTCTTTGTTGAGACCAAAGGCAAGGTGATGCGTTTCCATTCACACATGGAGAAAGCAGCCAGGTCTATATTGCTGTAGTGACTCTGGCTGCAGAAATACTTGAACTAGACTTCAGCTACCTCCTTCRGGTCCTGGCAGCAGTCTAGTCCCAGAAGCAGGCAGATCGGCAGGATGGCTTATCTATAGTAGTGCAGACATTACCTTAGGGACTCACCCAATGTCACAAACAAAGCCTTGCACGAAGCAGGGAAATGTACTTTGGTCTCAGTCAATGTAACCCACATGGCTGGCTGACTGTCCGAGGTCCCCCTCACTAATGCCAGGAAACTTCCTACCCTATGGCTGGCCTTTCAGCCAGACAGGATTTTCAGATTTTTTTTGTTGATTCAAGTCAGCCAATTGATTAATATCAACCATGGCTGCAGCACTTTAACCTTTCTCAGATCATACCTGCATTATAATGACAAGAACATGGTGATGTGGAGTCAAGCATGAGGGAGAACAAATGAAGCTTTTGGAGTTGAAGCTCCTTTGAAAGTCTGCTCTGCGTTTTCTTCCTTCGGTTCCCTTTATATCATACTCACCAGAGGTCGGGGAATAGGTTTTTGAGGTTTCTTTGAGCCCAGCTTTTTCATGGCATTATAGTACTTCTTTTGTTCTTCTGTCATAAAAATATCTTGACCTCCAAAGTAAAGGAGCAAAAGGAAAACTGGTTACAATCAGCTCATCCACCAGAAGGGAAAGGAATCACACACTAGCTAAGTCATGAGGATACCTGCCATATGGGAAGTTGGTGGCAGCTATTTTAGACAGAAATAACTTGTACTAATACCCAAGAGATGCTGATTTTCCTTTAAAGAAAACTGAGTATTTTTCCTATGAATAATGTTTTTACTTCATTACATCCTGCCACTCCCCTCTATCTCATTTGCAACAAACCAGCAGCAGAGGTTTCACACTTGTTCTAAAATGAAGGCTGTGTAAGCAGGTACTTTATGCATGCAAATCCTCAAGTTCCAGAGAAGAAAAGCAGTATTAAAGAGAGAGGAAATGACAGTGGCAAGGGGGGGGAGAGACCCTACCTCCAGTCTGTATATCGTAGCCAAGATCAGAAAACAGAAATGCATGAAAATTAAGCTGAGGGAAGTTTTCCAAACTTGGGTAGAACTCTAGCTAAAGTTTTGCATTGCCGCTTGCACTCTCTGAGCCTGCCTAGCCACTCTCAGAGGGGCTGGGTAGGGAGCGACGCACTAAAAAGTCACAGCGGTTCTGCAGCCCATAGCTCTAAGAGAGGAGGCCAGAGTCACCGAGTGAAGGTCTTCGGCCTTCGTGATGCAGAAAAGCCCCTCTGGCCTGAAGAAGCAACAGTTCTGCCCGTCACACAGGCAGGCCTCATCTCCCCTACTAATAAGCAAATATCGATCACTTATCTTTTTCTTTTGTTGATTGAAGTTGTCAATGATGACACCAATGAACAAGTTCAGGGTGAAAAAGGAGCCAAAGATGATGAAGATTACAAAATATATGTACATGTAAATGTTGTCCTCATACTTGGGTTGCTCTTCTTGCTGAATGGGAGAGGAGAAATAAGTGACATTTCAAAGGCATCATAAAATACAGTTAAAATGAAGACAGTTCTGTGAGCTTTCCAAAAGGGGTGCTCACTTAACAGATACAAAAGAAAAACAAATCTAGATCAGATCTGAGTCAGTTTACCTAAAGGAGAAAGCAATTGCAACTGAGTCATCTTTTTCCTCATATAGATTATACCTTGGATCCCTCTTTCCTCCAGATTTCTACAAAGGTAGTGGGTACAATCAAAGAAAATGTAACCAGACAATATGTCCTTGATTGCACAATAACTCCAGTGCTTGCCAAGACAGGACAGAAGCATTAGTCATGTTTCCAAGTATTCACATGTAAGGCAGTCATACTCTGTAAGCTGCGGTTATATCTGGAATCTTAGCGTCTTCACACTGTTTAAAGTAAAGCAAAAGCATATGTGTGCCTACTGCAGGTATATGCAGGGAGGCTAGAGGGGGAGAGTCTCCCAAAAAACACAGAAAGTTGTTAATACACAAGCTTCCAAAACCAACCATCAAGAGTTTTTAACTTAATATAGCCATCAGACCTCATTTTCAGAAATACAATACGCTACAGTTTAAACTGACTTTCACTGTAATTGAGGTCAGCGCTGCTGTATTAGGCCCATAAAATACACGGTAATTTGCAAATCATAAGGAAATTGTCACTGCAATGACAAGCACTGTCAGAGTGAAAGCATCATCTTTTCTTTTGGAAAGGGGCATGTAAGTATATCATTTGATCAAAAAGGGAAAACATTTTTACGTTGTCCCCATGTATTCATACTCATTTTTTTTCCTGCCCTGCACTCAGCATGCAACAAGAAAAAACATTTTAAAATCTTTTCACATAAAGCCAAGAGAAGAGGAGAAAAGAGGGGGGGGAAGGAACATAGTGGTATTTGCATGATTCCAGCGTGCGAGAACAAGAAAAGTGCCTGAAGGAAGAATTCCAGCCGTTCCAGGATTTCTGAAACTGGATTCAGACACAGACTTGGGTTCCCATGTAGGTGCAAGGTTCATGGAGACCCTCCTGGCTAATTCCTCTCCATAATTTGTTTTAATGAAATATATATTCTTGGTGTATTCTTTTTTCACTGCAGTTCTACTCCAGCAGTTTTCCTGCACCAAGCAAGCAGAAGACTCTTGCTCTTTTGGGTTTTGTTGAGTGTCTTTTAACTTACTAACAGCAGCAAACTAAACACAATCACAACATAAATACATAATACAAGCACAGTTCTACCGTTTTTACTCTTGAATTTAAAGACGACAAAATAGCAGAGCGATGGGGAGGTGAGAGTGTACGTGGTCGTGTACTTTACCTTTCTGGAATCTACTGCTGCATACATGATGTCCATCCAGCCCTTGAAAGTTGCCTAGCAAAGAAAACACACGTTCTCTTAGACAGAATTCATCTGGAGAAAAAATGAACAAGTCTGATTTGTGTCAGCTCTTTCAAGGATTCCCTGGCACTCTTCCCCTCCCTTTATAATGAACTTCCACATTATTTAAATATGTCTCTTTTCATTTAGTCTAAATGCACGGATTTATTGTTGTCTCATGGGAGATTTGGTAGACTCTTTTGGGGCTGCTTCCTGCACTGGGAGACCCAAACTAGGCAAAGGGATGAGAGATGAAATGGGGATTGTATGCCAGACCCAAACCCGAGGGGAATTAACGGGAATGCTCATTACATGGAGAGAGGGAAGCAGTCAAAAACGGAGAAAATACTTTAGAAAAGCTCATTTTTATCAATACTAGGGAGGTGGCAAAGGCAAAACTTACAACTTGCAGAAGAGCCAGATATCCTGCCCCAACGTTGTCAAAATTAATTTTCACGTTCTTCCATCGAATCTCAGTGGAGTTGGGCGGCATCAGCGCTTCGCAGTCAGTCTTGTTGTTAACAATATCTATTTCAAAGCGCTCCTCAGCTGTTTCATTAAAGCAGTAATGATATTTCCCGGCAAACAGGTTAACCCCCATAATGCTGAAAATCAGCCAGAAGATAAGGCAGACCAACAACACATTCATAATGGAAGGGATAGCGCCAACCAAGGCGTTGACAACCACCTGTGTTGGAAGGGGTGGGAAAAAGTTTCAGTATAAAACACAAGGCAGGAGACAGCAAGCATCAATACAGCTGTTTTTGGGGGGGGAACTGGAGGTAAGGCCACTGACAGATCGGTGGCATTTACTCCATGCAAAGTTGGCAGTGAACTTATTCCAAGCGGTGAAGAAAATCTGCTTAAAAGCCACCTACTGAAGCTCTGTTTTTTAAAATAAAACAGGCCAGGCTGTTAGCTTTACCGGTTTTGATTTTGGATTTGTTTTTTTTTTTTGTTTGTTTGTTTTTTTAGTTAAACAACAATTGTGTTAAATCATTTTAGTTGCCAAAAGGGAGAGGGGATATTAATGAGTGAGGCTCACACTCTCTTCTTAGCAACAAACAGGCTCCTAACTAGAGTTTTCTCAGAGCCGGGTTTGACAAGACTTTTGCTGGTCGGCCAGGGCCCTTACGGCCATTCCCCACTTTCAAACAAGGCTGTTTTCACTTCAAAGCCTGCTTCCTGCTCCCACCGAGCTCCGCAGCAAACGCGCGGCCCCAACGCCGACGGGGGCAGGACCAGGCCCTGGAATTGCTCTGTTAAGACTCAGCAGTGAGTTGGTGTAAACATCAAGATCATATTTGTGACTAAGCAAGGCCAATCATGTTGTCCCAGGCAGACAGCTGAGCATGCAGCTAGGCAGGCTCAAGAAGACACAAAAGCCATGTTCCTTCCTCCAAACTGCAGCAAACGCAGCGCCGAGCGCCGGGGCTTTTGTCAGAGCTTGTATCTGCCCCTGTCTCTTAATTTGAGCCCTTCCCAGTTTGGGAGCAGCGTGTCCCTAAGCATCCCTGACCAACACATGACAAAACTTAAGCTAGCAGGTTTTTAATAGAGCTAGGTCAGCAGGCTACTAAATCTTTTATTACGATCTCCTCATTTAGACTCCTTTAATAGCTGAACAGAATCTAAACTTTTACCCCTCTGCCATGGTTTTGAAAGACTTCTCCAATACACTGTGCTCCAGCAGTCCTCAGCTACCGACCCGGGGCCACGGCTGGCCCTGCCACAGTTGCTGGCTGTGGCGTAGTGTCCCCTCTCCTCCTCCACGACCCGCCTGCTAGGTGCAGTCGCCGCGCACGTGACAAGCTCTGCAGCCAGCACCTTTCCTCCATCACAGCAAGCAGGAAAAACTGGAGACCACCGTGGTCTAGACGATACGGRGCATTACGACACTATCACGCAACATCATGGATTCTGCAAGTCGCTGGGTTTACAGTGCTAAGACAAAGATTAGGATCAGGCCCTGCAGCGGGGCTGCGTACATAGCACCTTTGCTGCCTTTCCTCCCAATTCCATCCACGTCGGATGCTCCGCTGCTGAACACCAATGCGCCAGCAATCACGCCTTGTGATTTTAAGGCTCTGCGGGTATTGGCATGCTGGTTTATTCCAGTTCACCAAAGCAACGAGAAAAAGTCTTACATCCTCCTGTAATCGTTTACCAAAACGGATATGGTCACTTAGAGTACGCTGAATTTTCACAGCTTTCAAGCCGATCCGAGAGAAGGAACATGGCTTTTGTGTGCAGACTGAACATCGGCAGTTGACAAAGATGCATGCACATTTCACAGCATTACTGTCATACTTCCTGAGGAATTTAAGAGCAGAGCAAGCTCTTTAAGATGCAGATTACTATGGAGTAGAGAAAAGCAAAGAACTGCATTTTATGTTTCCTTTGCAAAGGCATTTCAGATCTCTATTCTTTGGCTCAGAAGAATTGTTCTGGTAGTACAGGGCAGCAACACTTGTCTTAAAGTCAAAACAAAGGAAGAATTAATTGGTTTTAGGTAACAGAGTTACTGAGTAGAAGCTATAATTCTGTATTGATTTTACTGTACTGAAAATTCCCCACTTTAAGCATAAGAATTTCTTGTTTGTGTATTGCGAATCACAGCCTTCTCTCTTGCACGGTTTTAAAATAGCATTTAATATCTAGAGATTTAGTGCTAGGTCTTCTCCTCTGCGATTACACTGGACTCTCTCATGACAGTTAGCTAAACTTCTGATTAGCAATATACTTTAGCAAAAACGACCACGCGCTTTAGTGGCAAAAAAATTAATTCGGACTGAACTGATAATGTACTAGGGGTAAAACACTTCCATCTGGATAAAATTTGTCCCCGTGCAGAGTCAACCGTAGCAGCACATTGATCTAACGTTCATCACTTTGGGAACGAGTTTATACAAAGCTGGGGAGGAAAAGGGACCCAAGTGCCCAAGGGGGTGACAAAGTYGGGTCTGAAGAGGAAACAAGTGCTGAACCCCCAGGCAGGGCCTGAGCGCGGCCTGGCAAAAGCTCTAGCTTTGAGCCGATGGAAAAGAAAAAAATCATCCTTTGTGGCTGCATTATATAATAAAGCTTAGCATTAAGCTAACAGAGCCTAAATGATACATAGAAATAATGGCAGGATGACTTATCAGGGAAGGAACAACCTTCTTTGGATTTACTGTCACATTGTTTACTCCTATATCACTTCCTACAAAATTTGAGAATTTCTTTGAAAATTCCCAATTAGTTCATTGCATCTTTTACACTGTATTTTGCACTAAATTACAGCAGAGCAAATTAAAGGAAATCAGAATGATCCAGGTGGAATCACTCCAGTCGTACACTGAAGTCATCTAAGTGACTGCTATTTTCTTCAGGGTTTGGGGAGGGGGGGAATTTTCCTGTTTTTTAAGTATATCTCTAATTGTGAGCTAACTGAGGTCTAGCACAAAAGACCTAAATTATTGTTCTAGAAGCAGCTGCAAACCCATTAATAGAACATACCTTTACTTATAGAAATATACAGGTTTTTTGCATGTTCTTACGAGATTCTTTCAATCCAAAAAGGAAAAAAAAAAGCACCAAAATACAGAATATTAGTGGCAAAGCAGCAAGACACTGCAATAATTTTGGATCCCCGAGACAGTGGTGCCGTCTAACAATTTGAGGAAAGCTTGTTAAGTTCAATGCTTTGCTTGTGCTTTACTGCTAGTTTCACAGTGACAGGACAGGGGACCATAAAAGCATGGTAAAAGGGAGGGAGTGGAAAGGAGAAGCTTCACTATCAGACAAGGCTTCCAGTCGCCACCAGACTGGACCGAGAACAACAAGGTGCAACAAGAGGAATTAAACCAAACCCTTTTTTTTTTTTTTTTTCTCTCTCTCCAAACAGCTGAGCTCCCCACCRTTCCCTTCCTGAAGGCCTGAGCTATCCAAGGAAGGAAGCCGCTTTTTACCCACTTGCACGCAGATTGCATTTTTAAAACCCCCTCCGATATTCTTTCAATCAAATTCCACCAGCGGCCAACACTGAGAGGGGGTGGAGACACTGAGGTGGTTCAAATTCTGCTTCTTTGCACCTGGTGATTCTCCCTAGGTAAAAAAAAAAGTTACAGCTGAGAAGCCCCCTCAGATGCTAGAGGTAGAAGCCAGGCTAAATGAGAACAGCCAAGTGTTAACATAGTCTACAAATGGCATGTGGTTTGGGCCAGTAATTAATGTAATGAGGCAGCTTAATGCATCTCCCTTTCTTAGGAGGGGAGTGTGCAGCGGTGGGCAGGGTGAGGGGACAGAAACGATAGAGGTGATCAAGTCAGCAGCTGCATCATGATTCTGTTTGGAAGTTTCTTTCCACCAGTTTGATCAGTTCTAGCATGCTTAAAAAAACCCGCTCCACAGGCATGCAGAAGGATCAGCTGCTAATGGCATCTTACCCTCATCCCCTCAAATCGGGACAACGCTCTTAAAGGCCTCAAAGCTCTTAGTGTCCTAAGGGACTTTATGGCACCTAGTTCCGAGTAGCCCAGGGCATTAGCTACAAGGCTGACTAAAGAGACCTACACAGAAAATAGAAAAAAAGAAAAAAAGAAAGAAAGAAAAAAAGAAAAAAAAGAAAGAAAGAAAAAAAAAAAGAAAAAGAAAAAAAAAGGTTCCAGACTGTTAGAATGAATCCCCTAGCACTGATTGCCCAGCCCAGACTGCCAGCCTGGGCCCCCATAGATAAATACCGAAGACATGACACCAGCTGCCTACTTCACTTGACTGAAACGACCTGGAAGGAAATAATGAGGTTGAGAAAGGCATAAGAAAAAAACATAGGGGAAAGATAAGTGAGAGAGAGGCAGAGACACACAGACGGAGAAGGGGTCTGTCGGAAGGAAGAGCCCAAATGGATGACAAAAACCTTACCCTCGCCCTTTACTGTCTGCAGGATCCCAGCGGCTCCCATTAAATTAAGCCAGACAAATTTTAAAGGTACCTATGAGAAAGAATACAGATAAATACACACACTGCACAAACTGCGCTCAACTCGCACAGCAAGCCGCCGTGCTCACGCCGCGCGGCRGCGCCTCGTCCACGGCAATGGCCTCCAGGGACAGCATCTGTGACAGAGAGTTTGCTTCTGTCAAAATAATTTTGAAAAACGTGAACGCTAGCTCCACACGATATGATCCATCTTTGGTACTAAGGTAGCTAAATCCAACTTTTACTGCCTTAAAAGCCCAAGAACAGGCGGGGTTTTTGCTTGACAGTTTGCAGAGCGGCTGTTAAGCACTTTTGTGCCTCAGGAAGCTGCAGTGACATTTGTGACCGTCTTTGAGGGAAGATTAGGTCAAGCAAGCACATCTTACAGATGGGGAAAGCGAGTGTACACCAAATACGTGGTTGCTCAAGCTCATACCCTGAAACCATGACAAAGCTGGAGACAGGTTTCTTAAATCCATTTTTCAACACCATAACCACACAGACAACCCRTTTTCTTTAGCAGCGTGGAATCAAATTTAGGCTCTACAACTACTGGACATCCTCAGCCAAGGGGGGTGAGGGCAGCCTGGGGTCTCGCAGGGTCGAGATTTGTATCACCAAAAACATGAACGCACGGGACCATCTAGTTTTAAGCTGCCACGTGCATTTGGGGCAGCAGTCCAATTCCCACGCTAGCCAAGGGACTGCTCTTTGGATTAAATCAGATGCGACTTGGCCATGTATAAATAACATCCACAGACCCCATTTCATCTGCATCCCACTATCTTCCATTTTTGGCTAGTATCACATTACAGACACACATAAGAACAGATATGTCAACCTTTGGGGAAAAAAAAAGAAAAGAAAAAAGACAAGACATCAATATACAGTAACAAATAATGGAAAACCCTGAGACGTCCTCCCATGGCAGTTTTTCTTTTTGATCATTAGTTAATTCTCAGAATAGGACACTTCCTATTTATCCTTTTTTTTTTTTTTTTTTAAAGGGCCATTAAGATACCAAAGTGAAATTAATTGCAAGGATGATCCTTAAAAAAAGCCCACACACTCCAGGAAAAATTCAGGACATTTCAAATACATAAACATGCAGGAGAATTTCTGTGCCAGCTTCTGGACTTCCTTCATCATACCTGCCAAGTGTCTTCTCACCTAGTATACGAGAGACTGAACCTAGGATCTCCAGAGATGAAAAGCTCGATTTGTACAGCCTGGCCTGAAGAATCGCCTTTTGTTATTGTAGGTTGTAAAGGACTCTTACCCTCTGCAGGCCAAGCACATGAAGGCATGTATTTCCTCATCCAACACCAGTACGTGATCTCTACCTATCACAGCTTTCCAAGAACGGTAACGCTGCCCAGACAGCAGCAAATGAACATGTTTTCAATCTATCTGGTAGAGGGATGTTGGGAAGAATTACAAAACTTGCTTGCGCTTGCAGGATGCCRGTTCCATTTCATTATTTTACTCTTTGCGCCCGTGCTTCTTGCTTTCTCTGTCTTCATCTCTGCCCCGAAACAAATGGCCACAATAGATATGGCTCTTTTAAGGTTTTTCCATGTGGTTTGGATTTTGAAATTACACTGATAAAAAAAAAAAAATGCCCGGGGTGCCCCAAAATTTTACAACAGAGCCTTTGTGAAACAAAATCAACCTACTCGGGGAGGAACCGAGGAACTGGTGCATTTAAAGCCCTGGTTCCCTGAAGTTTAGCTGAGATTCAAATCCCACGCTGAGCCACTCCTTTTCTACCATAGATTGAATGGTCACCGTTGGGGACCCTGGGTCTGCACAGCTATCTGAGAACATGCTAATTATGCCAGAAACAAGCAGAATGGAAAACGTTACAAGAAATCACCTGAAGGGCAAACTAACTGCGTGAGCTCCGTCTCAGTCTGGGTTGCACAAGCAGCATCGGCACAGGCGTACACTCAAGGCAACCTGGCCCACTGAGCAAAACCAGCTCCCATGAAGCTCTGAGGAGGGGAGTGCCTCGATAAATCCAGATAGAGCAGCCATAGGATTTTGCTGGAAGACTGATCAGGGTTCAGATCCCAAATTTCAAAGTATGGATGGGATTTAGAGGCAGGAGCTGTAAGGTCCACATACACAAAGTACAGCACTTCTCTCCCTAAATATAACACGGGGGGAAGGCTTAATTGAGTCCTCAATTTTGGAGCTTCTTTCCCTTAGGATAACGCCTTGCTCCTGAGTTTAACTGACAAAACAGCAGTGAAATTTCTAACAGCTAATTTAGCTTCCAGTGGCTCTTTCCAGTGTTATTCTCTCAGGACACTCCAGCAGAATACACAGTGGGCATCGAGGTAAGACGAAAGGAATTGCAAATCGACTGAAAAGCAGAAGCCTTCATTATTACCCAGAAAAAGACTTTGTCTTCACAAATACACCCAGCAAGCTTTGGGAATCAGAGGAGGAGGGTTATTTGACAATGCTATCAAACCTGAAAAATAACATTCAAGAGCGTTGTTATGATGAAAAGGCTTATTCTCCATTAGCTATGGCTGCCATCACGTGACTTCACTTAAACCCCATTTATGCCACATAAGAAACGTTGAAAAAAACGTGTTTAACAGATACAGAAGAAGATGCATAGCTGAGATTTTGCTGAGTAATATTCAGTCTTGGTTCATTACTTTTAACATCAACTTATTCGATAGCTTTTGGCATCTCAAATTCAAACTTCAGATTTTCTGCAGGCAAAAACGTGCAACTTCCCCACCTCTGGTACCAAGGGAAATGAGAAATTTCTACTGAAGAACTATGAACGCAGAGAGCTCAGGTTCCTCATGTGTATCACTTGCACTGCACTTGTTCACTGCATGTAAATCTGCTGCCTGACTGGGAAGTCCCATATCTTTACCCTGCCAGTAGCCAGGTGCTTTGGAAGGAAGACAATAAAACTTGTAACACATCTGCCAATTAAAGCATTCACTTGTTCCCAACAGCTGGAATTCAACTCACAACATGAAGCATGAGGACTGTGAATGACTTTGCTGTTTTTGTTGTGGCACGCTCAAGTGCTGGTCTTCTTTTTAAATACGATACCCCAATGAATTTAATTTTCAGAAACACTCTCCTCAAAGCAGTACAGAAGAATAGGTGGTATCTTGCATTAGTGTCCACGTTAGCACTTGCACTTCAGTTTAATGCAGTGAAAGAGATACAGAGTTATTTTCAGAAGAGTTACTTCTTCGAGATGTATATTAAAAAGGAAAGGTGTTAAGGGATCAGAGAGGACTTTTTTTTTTTTTTTCTCTTAAATATTCAGTTTTCCACCGGAAATGTAGACATCCTGAGTCACTTCTGCCCCTGAATTCCAAGGATAGTTCCTCCACCTACTCAGAAATATTTCCAGAGTGCTAATGTCACTGAACAGCAACTTGGCACAAGTGAATCATATTCAAAATACTCCTTCTCCCAGCATGGGACTTGGAAAAAYGCTTTTTTGTTTGTTTAATACTTGTTCTTGGGGCACTCGCTAGGACACTGTTTCACAACTGGATGTGACAAAATTTTTTTAGAGAATACAAACATTTGGGATCCTAAACTTCCACTTTCTACAATTCTTAGGACTCCAAGTCCTATGGACTTCCTGTAAGTCTTTACCATTTTTGACAGCATAAATTTCATTTATTTTAAGTGCCCTTGCTGTTTCTTTTTCAGACTCAGATTTATTACTAACATTTCTCTCTACTGTTCTTGTTTTAATTCTCAAATTCATTCTCCCAACCAAGATGTTCTGCAGGGGGATTCCGGGCTGATTACGTGCTGATCCATCCAGACTGACCACCACTTTCTTTTATATACTATGATCTCTTACCAACAAGCTACTGCCTCTGTTTGATGTGGTCCTTTCTTTTTCCCCTGGGCATTAGATTTTATTTATTCATTCATTTATTTTTAACAGAAGGATGATGTTGAACTTCATTTTGCATGATAAGCTTTATAAGTACTCCTATCTGTACAAACGTAGGAAAGGACCTGTTACTCTGAGCACCTGGTGTTCAGAATAACAGACCACGTTAGGCAGTAGTAACTGCCTCATCATGCTCCCATGGTTACAAACGCCACCAAATCACTTGGAGAACAGTGGGTGTCAGTGTCTGACCTTAGGGAATGCCAGGTTTGCACCCAGCACAAGTTCTCCCACTGCTGACACCTGCCAATAGCTCAACATGCAGGAAGGCCTCTTGCAGACAGTCATTTCAGCAGAGCACAAGGAAGGGCTGGAAAACCCTTCGCGGTCTGTGTAGGCTCACTAGGAACTGCAGGGCAGAAAGTTCACAGCTGCATAGGGAACACGAGCAATACTCAGTGGGCTCAAAGGCTTCACCTTTCATCATGTTTTAGAAACTTACAGATATCCCGGATTCAATCCACTTCCCCATTAAACATATGATTCAGTTCTCAGAAGAAAACATGACCCCAGCACTCTTCTAACTAACAATTTTTTCCAATCAGAAATAAGGAGAAGAGGATACATACAGCCACAATGAGGAAATCCAGCCAGCACCAGGCGTTAGTGAAGAACTTGACGAATCCATAAGCACACCATTTCAGCAACATCTCCAGGATAAAAATGTAAGTGAAGACCTTGTCTGCATACTCCAGGATGGTCCGGATGGTTTTTCTCTGTTCTATGTAAATATCCTCAAAAGCCTGGGAAATAACCAGGTACTCTTGTCAATGATATCAGATTTATTCCACAATTCCACGTGGTAATCCAGAAGTTTAACTCAAACTATATTGACATGAAGAGTGGAATTACATTTCTTGTAAGTGCAACTTATCTGCTCTAGTAGTTGCAACAATTCAATGCCAAACCAAAAAAAAAAAATCCTGCAAAAACAACCCTGAAAAGCTAGGTTTACAGAAGAACTTCTCTACCTTCTAGGCATCCGAATAAAATCCTTTCTTTCTAAATGCTCAGCACATCCTATCTCTCCTATAACACATACAGACAGGTATTCCCTGCAGCTGAACGCTCAGCACATTCAAGTGGGCTGAGTTCATTGAAAAATGGACTCAATTTTCAGGAGAGCTATGCATGTGGAAAGTATCCAGCCTCGACTGTGGGATACCAACTGTTGTGCACTTTTTTCTTCCAGAACTTGCGAGTAAAATGCGCTGTGGTTGTTTGTTGTATAACCCTATCTACTAAATACTCAGTGTGCTGATCCTCTGCAAGACGACAAACAAACACAGTGATTATTTGTAGCTATGTAACACCACAAGCTCAAGAACCTCTATGATGATGGGAAAGTGAAAAAAGGGAAGTTATTTTTGGTAATGTGAAAATAAGACAGATACAGGCTGACTTTGTCCAAAATCATCACATTTCCAGTCAAGCTATGATTAGAACCCAGATTTCCAGACCTTTAAGTTTTCAACCTTAATTTAAACTAAGCAAAATCATTAAGAAAGGCTATTGTACAGTATCTACCACAAAGGAACTGTTGTTTTGCAAAAATCATCAATATAGCTTTCTTTTTCACCAAATTTTTTATATACAGCTTTCCCATGTAGATGTCTCCTAACTTAATGCAACTAGGCTACACATATTTCTACATTGTACTCACCAGAGCACCACTGCTCAGTAGGATCATAAAGATGATGAAAGTCTCAAACCAGTTATGTTCCACAATGAGAAAGCAAGTCTTCCTCAAGGTCCACCAAGACTTTCCCAGCCCTTCCTCAATATTGACCTGACAGCATTTACAGCGCTGCGTACAACCTGGAATGGGGATAGTGTAGAGAGGAGAATGAGCCCCACGTTTTGTTAGGTAACAGATGAGAAAATGTAAGAATGTAAAATGTCTTTGCCTAACAGTGATTTTGATGCAAACAGTATTAGAGATGTTGAATTTCTGCTAAAACTGTGCATTCTAGAGGCTTTCTTGATTACTTTTACCTGAATTTACGGGCACCTGAATTAACATCAATTTGTGAACAGATTAAGCTAGTTATATTTGGTGAGGCATCCATGCACTTGACAGGAGTGGAATGGAGAACTTGCTGATAAAATAACCTTGAACCATTTAAAATATCTTTGCCATGGGAATAGCTGTAACAAATCAGTCACAGAAAGACATTGAGGCCAGCAACAGCGGAGGGGGGAAAAAAACAAACCAGAAGCCAGATTTTTCTGCTTCAGAATACTCAAGGTATCAGTTGTACAAAAGATCGACTTGCCTTAGCTGTAGATCATCTAGATCCTGGCAACAGCACCTGCATCTCCAAGGCCTTCATCTTGCAAATGCTTCCAAACTAATTCAAAATAAGCCAATATCCAGCCCTGAGCCACACTCAGACCTAACCTTAAAGCAAGTTTATAGTAGACGTAGTTCCCAATAGCAGCTCAGAGGCTTGTTTGTACACTTATGTACTACACTTTGCACAGCTTACCTTCTGTGAAGCATGCATCTGGATCCAGATACTCCTCTGGTGCCTCCACGGGGACTTCTTCCACTTCRGGCTTTATATCAATGGTGCTACCTTCAGAGGAGCTGGTATAATCAAGTTTCTTGAACACAAAATAAAACCCAATCCAGCCTATAATTAGATGCCACCAAACATGGAACTTCATGATGACTCAGCAACAAGTTCACCATATTTACTGTAAAGGAAGTTCATTCCTCACCTCATCTCATTAAACCCTGGCCCTGCTTGCATCTCATATTTACAGGACACACAGAGTTTTATTCAATTGCTGACTTTCACCTTATACCTAAATTGACTAAACAAATTAAGTAGCATTTGTGGCTCTCCATAGAGCATAACTAGCACAAGAAAGAGGCTTCTGTCTTGGGTGCAAAGACAATACCATAAAATAAACAAACCCTTGTGCTGGAACTACCCAGTTCTCCCTCCCAAGGTACTTTGCACAAGGCTGAATGATTCTTTAGCATTTTTTCCTACCTCTTTACTCCCATCAGGATCCGTGTCGCTGCTGCAATCTTCTGTGTTGAGATTTTCAAAATCTGATTCACCTACAGCAATAGGCACCCGGACAGTGAGATTGGGGTTATTGATGAAGGACATGTGATCTTCATCTATTATGTATTTCTCCACACTGCTCCCAATTCCACTGGTTGTGCCATTGCCATTCTTCTGATAATCAATGTCTCTGTTGATATCGGCCCCTGTATGGTTAGCAATGCAGTTCGCCTTCTTGTCGTACAATTCATCCAAAGGTTTGACCTCGTCTGCCTCTCTCTGCTTGAAATGAGTCTGCATGAACTCACGCACTTTCGCCTTGATCCAAGCAATGCCCTTCTTGATGCGAATAACAGAGATCTGCAGGTTGTTCATCTCCCCATCATCATCTGTTGCTGCTAAGTTGTCTGCGCTGAAGGAGCTCAGTAGCAAGGCCAAGAACAGGTTCAGCACCTGAAGGAGAAGAGGTCACGCTTGGCAGAGCTCTGACTGTGCTGACACACAAGGGTAATATTTCCAAAGCTGAGTATGAGTATTTAGCCACCTGAGTCCTGCTGATGTTAACAGGGCCTGCAGAGTCAAGCCTCCAAACACCACACTGAGAACCAGCTCTGGTGTCCAACAGACCTATCAAGGTATCCAGGACTCAAGGATCAAAGCACCGATCCTGCAATGCATTCCATAAACAGGGAGCCCTGTGCAGCACACAACCCCGCTGCTGTCAGTGGGGTTCAGTGCAGGTAAAAGGGTCCCTGACATAGACTTCATTGCAGGATCCAGACTGCAGATGTTAAAGGTAGGGATTTAAGCAGCAACGATCTAAGGGATTTAAATTCAGTGTTATTAGTTTGGTTCCATCTCTGGTTCAAAGGAAGTGTGCCAAACCTAGTCGTTTTGAGCAATCACTCCCTGCTCTATTTCCTTGCTCACATCTACTCATAGTCCCCAAGGCTTATTTTGTCAAAATCCCTTGGTGAGACAAATCTTCTGGGAGAAAGCTCACAACACTCTTTTTAAGATATGCAACTGTTCACACTACACCATTCTTGATTATTTTTTCTTCCATAGATTTTTTTTTTCCATAAAATTTAAGACCAGAAGGAAACATCATGATCTAGTCTAACCTCCCACACAACAGGCAGTGCAATTTCACCAGCCGATTCTTGCACACAACCATACCTCATGATTGAGCTAGTGGGCAGATTTTAGAAGAACTTCCAATCTTATTTTTAATGTTTCAGGACCTTCCCTTGCTTACCACGTTATTGCTTCTCCTGGAATTTGAAAGCCAGGCTTTGCTTCTTGCCAGCTTCTTTTACCCCATCAGGCAAGTTGTAGATCTGTCCCTTCTGACTGAGGGTTTCGTACCTCCAGCTTTTATTGCCAAGTGCTAGCATTCTTTTTTGATGGGCAACTGTTAAGGCCCTAACCAAGCAAAACAAAGCCTTAATATTGTGCTACCAAAGTCAACAGGACTGTTCATATGCCAAAGGCCACAAAGGACCCCAACAGAGCTGGAAGACTCACAAATCTAGTCCTTTGGTCTCCCCATGTTCTATCCCCCCCCGAGGCAACCAATAAAGACCATCAGTAACCATTTACTGACCACTAAATTTCCGATGACCATGACCATCATGAAGACAATCAAGCACATGGCCTGTCCTGCCACTTCCATACAATCCCACATGGTCTCAATCCATTCCCCACACAACACACGGAAGACAATAAGGAAGGAGTGGAAGAAATCGTGCATGTGCCAGCGGGGTAGCTCACACTCCGGATTGATCTTGCAGACGCACTCCTTGTAGCTTTTGCCGAAGAGCTGCATGCCCACCACAGCAAAGATAAACACGATGATGGCTAGCACCAAGGTCAAGTTCCCCAAAGCGCCCACTGAGTTACCGATGATTTTTATCAGCATGTTCAGAGTGGGCCAGGACTTGGCTAGTTTGAAGACTCTCAGCTACAAAACAAAACAAAACAAGGCATTTAATTCAATTTCACCTAAAACAAAGAGGAAAGCCAGGTAAAACTTTCTAAATGGCAACAACCTGTATGTTATGAAAATATAAGCCCACGTTTCTGCTGCTGAAGTCAGTGGGAGTAGGGAATGCTTAACTTCTCTCTGAATTTGGCCCCCTGTATTTTGTACTTTGTTATCCCCCACATACTCCTCTCCCTTTACACAGGAAAAGTATGGAGCATCTTTCTTGCTTTGCAAACTCTGCAACATTAAGGAAGTCAGGAGACTTATTTGAAGGTTGTGTGTCACAATTTTTTCTTCCCTGAATGCTTCTCATGTTCCCCTGGAAAAAAGTACCAGGTTTCCTGGCAAAGCCAGAGCACACAATCAAAGTTTAATTTCCAGAGAATCTCATCTCAGAGGAGGGAGACAGACCTTCTGAAGTTGCATGTAAGCGTGAGCTTCCGAGTACGAGCTCTTTGGAAAATCTGACCTCAGCCATGGTTCTCAGTGTCCAAAAATCTAACCTTGAGGTTTTCATAATTTAATTTTCACAAGCTCTAACCATTGCCAGAGCAAGATAAAGCACATGAGGGCTGTAGGTATTCAGCACTTTTATTATACCATTATATAGAACCTACCAAATTTGACTCAGTGAATTACCTGGAGAGACCATGTAGGTGACATTAGAATGCACCTTTTATTTCACCTACTTTCATCTACTTCCCAAGATACCTCCCACATGATCCTTCACTGCCTACATGGAACGAGCTGCTGCTCAGGTCTCAAAATGTAAACAGCAGTTGTGAAGTGAGAGGAGACCACAAAAATGACAACGCCCCATTGCTGTCCTCCCCAACACAGAAAAAGAGGGGGTTTGCTTTTCAGTTCTACCATATTAATTTATGAAAAAAGTTTTCTAGTAGCTGCAAGACAGAAACATTCAAAAAAGGACTGAAATATGGAATACCAATCGGAAAGATCGCAGCACTGAAAGTCCTTCCACATCTGCCAGACCCAGTTCCATTAAACTGAGGGAAACAATAAATCCATCAAAGATGTTCCAGCCTTCTTGGAAATAATAGTAGGGATCCATGGCTATAAGCTTCAGGAACATTTCTGCCGTGAAAATCCCAGTGAAAACCTGGAGTGGTGAGGAAAGACACAGAAAAGAACAGGCGTACAAAGATTCCCGTTTGTTCATTTTCTGATCATCAGTGTCAGCATCAAACAATGCACTTTGTCACACTGATTCACACGTGGAGTCTGTACAATGCCACATGCTTGCCTGCAATAAAGTCTTTTCTCTATTGATGTAGCTTCACTAGCATGAACCTTGTAGACCTACACAGGCAATCTTTAGCATACCAGAAACTAATGGACGGATTAGAAGTAGTAACAAATTTTGACCAGAAAGGTGTGCCCGTAGCCAACGTCTCTGAGTTGCCATAGATTGCAGCGAGGGCAACTCATGCATCTCAGTGTCCTCTAGGAACCTGTAACAGCACCTCTTTCAGGCTAAGTCTACATTAACAAGTAGAGTATCCCAACAGGAGCAGATCTGTAGGGCACGTTTACCAATGCTATCTTACCAGATTTCCTACGGAGAGCACATGTTCAAACTGTGGGGTCATAGGATGGTGCTCCATTGCCATGAATAAAGTGTTCAGCACAATACAGATGGTGATGGCCAGGTCAACAAAAGGATCCATGACAATTAAGTTCACTATCTCCTTCAGCTTGATCCAGTACGGGTGGCATTCCCAAATCAAGAATGTGTTGGCAAATTTGTACCAGCAAGGGGGACACTTCCTCTGGGACTCCTCCAGCTCTACAGTTACAAAAAAGAACAGCAATGGACTTAAGTCTTTGCCTCTAAAGCTGCTGCATCTGTCTGACTCTTAGCATGGCTAAAATATTAACTCGCTGATCTTGCCTGTCCTGAACTTCTCTCTTCTTGCTTACACAATAATTCAGCGTTCTTGGGGAAAGATATTTTTTGCTGTATGTACATACAGCACTCAACGATGAACTTCACAATGCTCAGCAATAGCTTAATGCAAACAATTAATAAGCACTGAACCTCATCACCATGGCCAATGCAGATGCAGATCACCATGATAGATGCAAAGAGTCAGGTCAAGTCTTGTACTGAGCTTCACCGAGTTCTTCCTTGTATCTAGGCAATATCAACATACACATTTGCACTAGACTACCAGGAAGTACATTTTTAAATTTGTGCAACAAGACTTTGTGCATCTCCTGATTCAATTCAAATTATTTTAAATGGAGGAATATATTTAACTCAGAACTGATCAAGGTAAAATGATTTAAACTAACAGATTCTAAACCATCTTTGGTGCCAGTTTTTAAATAACTTAAAAGTTAAACGAATTCAATGTTGAATACAGACATAGTCTAAAAGAGGAAATAAATGACATAATGCTGCAAAGCAATTTAAATAGCAAGAAGCTGATTAAGACAAACCACATCCATTTACAGAAATCAAACATAATGCTGTGTCCATTTTTTAAACCGGCTTATTTCAAATGGTTGGGGGGGGTGGAAATCAAGAATTTCCCTCCCGCCCCTATTCTTTGTCTTGCAGTGATTCCATTCAGGCTATACAGCTGTTCATCCTGATGCTCTATTTTTTATGGGTAGGGAAAGGACCATCGCTCTCTCTTTCTGATTGGTTCTTCGGTTGCTTGGTATTTAGTTGCCTTGGAATTTCTAAAGTTAAAAAAGAGGATCGTAGCACTGTAGCCTGTAGGCGTTTGCGCAGGAGGGAAGCAGCAGAAGAACCTTGCTCTGTTTCTAAGTATATTTAGTTTTCATGCAATTTTATTGCAGGAGACAGCAGGAATTTGAGATCATCAACCTCGTATGGCTGCTGTTCACAAGTTCTTGCCGGCTCCTGCATAACATATTTGGAAATCTCGTCTCTGCATGCGGTCCGTTTCGGAATTGCCATCGTACAGAAGTCCCATTCTCTTTTGACAGCAGCCACACTTGAGATCTCAGTGCAGCTCAAACCTTTCTCTCCCGGGCTGTAAACAGAGGAGGGTGTCTCCAGCCCTTGGGGCATGGGGGACACAGTACCCCTGTATCATCACACGTTGTCTTACTCCTATAATCTCCACACTGCATATTCCTTATTGCAATATCACAACTCTTCCGTTGTTTTTACTTGTGGATCTGCATAATTCGGATGCAAAACCAGGTAAAATAAAGCCTAATAAATGCTTCTGTGTTAATAATGACTGAGAAGCAGCAGGTTTATGTAAAAACAGTGCATGAATATGTACTACTCGAAAGCAGGAACAGCAAAATTCTTTACGTCTGAAGGGCATGCATATGAGAACAGGGACTTAAGGCTCAAAACAGGTCTGTGCTGGGCGACACTTCACCTCACAGGCCTCAGCCATGCCTGGCCTCCGTCTGTGCTCCCCCATCCTACACTCTTCACCCTGGTCCCCAATAAGGTATTCCCCAGCGTAACCTCATTAACCAACCGAAGCCACTGAGAAGCCATCTCACTGAGTTTAACATTAACACCCAGCATCCTCTTGGACAGACGGAGCAGACGCATCTGTCTGTGCCCTCCGGCAACCCCTCTGGCTGTGGATGGGCAGCCAGCAGGGCTCCGGCTCTGCACAAGCGACCTCAGGCAGATCTAGGTCCCCACAGGGGTGCAAGAGCCTCTCCCACAACTGCCAGGAGAAGAGGTCCTCTGCCTACCTAAAACGCACCACGAGGGGGCAATCGATGCATGCGTACTGAAAACCAGCAAAGACACCTTCCAAGCATACCTACCCTCAACAAGAGTATTCGTCAAAACCGTCATGATACTGTTGGTTCGATCCTTCCTTCCGTAGGACGCATTCATCTGATCCATTGAGACCAAGAGAGAGCCACCAGGCTTCTTCTTAATTTCGATTTCAGTAGTACCCTGCAAAATTCATACGCCAATTAACACAAACTCTTAGTCTGCCTGGTGCTTTACATATTATCAGCCTAGAAATATGGTACACATGCCCAAAAGAGAAAAAAACCTTTGCTCCTGCTGTCCTTTTCACTCTCCTGTATTACATAAGTGGTCAAAGCAAAACTCAAGCCCTTGTTTCTGCTAGTACCAGTGCTTTGCAGCCTTAGAGAAATTAAGGATTATATTTTAAAGAACGATTTTAACAAATACTGCTGTAGTACTAAGCATTATATATTCTGTACTACTACTAGACTAACAGCACAGACAGGAAGTGAATCTTTTAACCAGGCCACTTTACAACACTTCTGGTCAGGGTGCAAATCCCACCCCAGCCTCATCTGAGCCACCCAAACTAAAAAGGAAACTGAGGATTTGATAGCATCTACATTTATTTCAAAATCCTTGTCTGAAAATTGGGATAAAAGGAGTTCAGCATGGTGCATCGCCTCTAAGAACTAGTGGGAATCTCATGCTCTAGCCCCCCGAGAAGCTCATTCTCCAACACAACAGGGACATCACCAAGTCTCAGGTTTCACCCTTGTTCAGAATCATCTTGCTGCACTCAAGCCAAAAAGCAGATGCTTTCACAGGCACCTCCCAGGTTCCCCTCTTCAGATTGCTTTGAAAGTGCCAGTCGCTGTTTAGGTACACAAAATGTTGTGTACTAACAGATAATTGCTTTTTTTTTTTCTTTTAAAGAATTTGGCACTGTCTGCTTGTCAACTGCGAGGCCTTTCACCACGCTTTCCCAAGAGAATGAAATACTTCTGTGAGCAGCGGAGGTATCCGCACAACCCATGCAGCTCTCCCACCACGATACTTCATTTGTTGCTGCGTGTTTAACTCTTTATAAAGCTATGAAAAACAACTGCCAACTAATACTTTATCTTTTATGCATGCATCATGCTGATTACTCTTCCTACTATGTTCATGCTGTGTTATAAAGAGAACTAAATACTGAAGCAAAACATTATATTAACATGCTAACTGGAAAAAAAAAGTAGCAACTAATATTGAACATAACTAATTAAGGTCAATTAGGTTGCAAGAATTGAAGTAACTAAAAAAAAAAAATAGCTTGGAATTTATAGACATGGTAGCAAGCTCAGACTTTTTTCCAGAAACTCTTGCTTTAGTTACCTCTCGAATGTTACTGTTTTAATCTTATCCAGATTATTATAGTCCCCACTAACACACTTATTTTTTGAGCTTTGTTTCTCTGCTGCATTTTGAAATGTTGATCCATTAAAAAAATTAGCCAATACCAATTCAGTCAACTCTTTAAAAAAAATCACTGTCAAGAAAAATTCAGAAATTGAAAGGAAAGTAAACTTTAAAAGTCCTTATTTGTATTACATTAACAGCTTGCCTTGTAAAATAAACCTACAGAATTTAATAGCAATGAAACTAGTAGAGTCCCACAGATATTCCCCTAAAGACACTTCAATGCTTTAGGGTGCAGGACTTGATCCTGATAAAGATCTAGAGTCTTATGCAGACTGATGAGGCCTCCACAGCCTGATGGAAATGTTCAACCACTGCCCAACCTGTCCTACCTTGCATAGGCTTTGCAAACAAGAAGTTCAATGTTTAATATGGAAGGTTTTAAAACAAGCACCTTAAATAATGGTTTTCACCCTTTGGATTTTTTTCAGTTGAGAGACTGAAGCTAGGCGAATGAAAGCCTCTCCCTGTTACAAGCAGCTACATTTCCTCTTTCACAGATTTTTACATGCTCAGAAACGCTAAATCCAAAATTAAGCTGTTTTCATATAAATGTCTCAATTCTGTGAAAACATTTCTATTGTGAAAATATTTCTATTCATTAAGTGTTTTACACAAAACCTAAATTTTGGACTTGAATTTCTTGACAGTGTCCCTTTCTAAATCTCTCATTTTTACCTGAATTGTAATTTTTCTTTGTGTCCAATCTCTCTCCCAGGGCCGTCTTTTAGAACCAAACTTTGTTTTGGAGACTTCTCCTTCGCCTTCCTTCCCTTGCAGGGCCCTCATTCTGTAAGCCCATCTATTTGAAAGAAATCCTACAAGCTGATGCCCTTAAGTGCAGGTGTGTCCCCAGTAATTTCACAGGTAAGGTAGGCCTTAACTTCGTAAAAACAAGGAAAACAATCTCCTTGTTTGTATTCAAAGGTATTCCCGCTCCTGCTAAAGAAAAGATGTCTCCTCTTTAAATTTAGTGACGACTCTAACATTGTTCTTTATATTTCCTTTTAAATTCCTGAATATTATTTCTTATTGTGGAGAAACATTTGCAACACGCTGTGATCAATGTCCCCATCCCCATGTTTTGATAAACTGGTATTTAGGAATCATCCTGACAAATGCCAAGGATTTCTGCTATTATTATGCCTTTAATTAAGGACTCAATTCCAAGCCTTTTTTTCCCAGGAAGCCGGGGGAAAAGGATGTGGGTCAATAAGATTGAGAAGGAAAGAAAAGGGGAAGTTAAAGCAGTCATTTTAAAATCCAGTGCAGACTTCGTCGCCTGCGGTCAGACAAACCGATTCTCATTCCATCGGGGAGCCTGTTTCACTTGGAGGGCGGCATACAGGAAAGCGGAAGAGGACAGACCGCCATGCCTACGCTATCTACTCATTGCCTTCCTTACACTGTCATCGGTAGCTGCCTTATCTATTTTCACCTCAGGCAGAAGGCGTCCACCAGGCATGCTGGAAGGCGGGCCACCAATGAGGGACACCACTCCGTTACAGTCCACCGTGCTGTTCCTCTTCACGTTGCGGCGCAGGTTGGGGAAAATGCGCGAGGACCGGCTGCCTTGGCTGTAACCGCTGTAGCCGCTGTAGCTGCTTCTTCGATCGCGGCCACGGATAGGGATGAAGAGGGAGTCTCTCCTGCCTTCGCTTTCCTCCACCGTGCTGTGCTCGTCATCGGCAAACTCGTTTTCCGAGCCCGGGTCACGAAAGCGTCCTTTGTAGCTGAAGATGCTGCTTTTGCTATTGTGTCGGGAGATAAAAGGGGAGCCTGGGATACTGAGAAGAGACTAGGGGGAAGAAAAGAAAGAACGACAACAGTGTGAATAGCATGGCAAAAACAAAGCACTTCAGCGCCGTCACGTGTTGGTGAAGTGGGTTCGCTCCCTCTCCAAACTTATACAAACCATCACCACTTAGACTTTGGCTACCCTTAAAAGTTGTTGATGTAAATCCTCTTGACCGGCTGAGCTACACTGGTAAAGAAGTTTGTGTAAATTCAGTTACGCCAGCAAGAGTACTTTTGTCAGCAGAGCTCACTCTGGGGAACCAGATGAAACAGCACTGTCAAAAGAGCGTGGAGGCAAGTCACAGCTCCTTCAGAAAGGGTTGCAGAGGTAACTGCTGCCGAGTTCGCTCTGGAGAGCGCACCAGCCCTTCACTGTTGAAATACTTAAGGGACAGGGACTGCCTGCATGCTGCTTGGCACAGCGCGAGGCCGTTCCCCACTCTGCCTTTAAGGTGCTGTCATGACAGAGACAAGCCTTTGCCACGACTGGAGCCAAGGGAATAGATTCAGCAGGACGGCTGCAGCGGACAGTGCTCGCGCAGTGATGCCGGCTGGAGCGTACGGACAGGCCTTGGGCACCTGAGTGATTTCAGAGYCATAAATCCCTTTTTCATAAATCAACTGAACTCCTAAATAAAGTTAGCTTGTTAAATTCACTAACCTCAGTAATAATTTGTGCTAGGATAAGTAAGCGCGAGGACTACCAATCTGGGCCCTAAGCATCCCCCAATCCATCGTAAGCTTAAGTCAGTGGGCAGATTCCTCTGAAATGCTAACCGGGGTCTAAACTAGGATATCACTCTGAATATAAATCAGCACGAAACATTAGAGAAGGAAATGAATACTACCTGGTTCATGATGGAAAACTTCCTTCCTAGCCTGTTGTCTGGTAGCCTGAAGGCTTTCCTCCTCATGCCATCTTCTGATTCCGACTTGAACACCTTCTCATTGTCACCCTTCTCCTCTCCTTCCGACAGTTCTTTGTCCTTTCGTTTTTTCCTCCTATTTCGGCGCTCCTTGGCACTCTTGGAACTGAGTTTGGAAATCTCCGAAGAGCTCCGAGACACCCTCCCCCCACCGTCATCCTCCACAGCATCTTCAGAGACCGTCCCTGCCGAAGTGACCATAGCAGCAGCCTGAGGGCGAAGGGAAGAAAACGGCAAAATAAATCAGATCTTACCTTGACTACTATTCCATTTTCTGCTTTAAAAAGAAGAGTGTGGCTTAGTGCACATAAGCACTTTGGGACAGGGCTGAGATGCTTATTCTTTCTCTTGAGGGGTACTTGCAGCCAGGACTCATAAGTACTTTAATAGTCTACTTTTGCAAGTAGTAAAATCTCTCTCAGGTCTTCAGCTTTGTTTATAACTGTTTGATATAGGATTAACAAAGTACTTAGACAAAGTACTTGTCTATTTTGCAAAGGAATTCCCAGACTTAACTATAGACTGTGAGAATGTTTAAAAATTCCTTAATAAAAGGCAGTTTTCCAATAGAAAATAAACAAGGCAAGCTTGCATACATTCAGAAAAACACAGCAGCAGCAGACAGAGACACCAAGTTTGCCTCCACATGCCTAGGGCAGCCCCACAACACGTGTCCCACTCGCCTGCCTCCCCTCCCGCCACTTACACCAGCATTAACCCCAGTCCACAGAGGAAAGCGATGCTGAGAAGGCTCGCCATAGCATTACTGCTCTGTAATAATGGGCAAATAAATCTAAAAATACGTAAACTCATTAAAAATATATGATCAAAACACTCACCTGTGCTTCCTCCTGCTGCTTTTTCAATTGTTCTAACATGGCCTTAAATTCTGCCTCTTTCTGCTCTGCCTCCTCCAATGTGGCCTGGTTCTGCTCTTCATAAGCCATAGCCACCACAGCCAAAATTAGATTAACCAGATAGAACGATCCCACAAAGATCACCAAGACAAAGAAGATCATGTAGGTTTTTCCTGCTGCTCGTAAGGTCTGGAAGTAGAAGAGAATGACAGAGGGAAGAGAAAAGGAAAAGGGAAAGCAATTTCTAGAGGGATCACCTGATAAAAAAACTTGAGCAGCTGATTCCAAGTTTCTTGACCCAAATGTTTCTAAGAAAACATAGCGGTGCTGAATATTTAACATCTCAACACTTCCACTGCAAAGCATTCAGACATTGCACATTCAGTAGCCATACACGCAAAAGGTGACATCACTCTTCTTCTCTTAAGATAACAAGCAAAGGGATGGAAGTTAAAAAGGATTCAGAAAAACAGCATGAAACTCAATGCTTAGACTCCCTCAAAAAGAAAACAGCCATTTCAGCAAGGTCCCCAAACTGTCCTTAGGTTACAAGGAAACACTCTGCCCTCTAAAGCGCCTGAGTATCCTCTACGAGTCAAGCCAAAGCTGCATCCAGTCTCTGCAACACGGAGTGAAGTTTCTCCAGAACTAATCCAGAGTTTAGCTTCATACCCGCTAAGGACCCAGAATCTCTTCTAGGTTTGTAAGCACAACACCCGCTTTCAGGCATTGTCCCCTTCCTCCTCAATGCACAATATCTCATTCTGCAGCTCTACCTGCAGTCACTTTTTCAGATACTAGGAAGAAAGCAAGCTAGTCATCATTTCCTTTCCCAACTTGTCCCCAACTTCTCATCTTGTATAACACCAAAGCAAAATGTTTACTTACTAATTGATATAAGTTTTCCCAAAAGTCCTGAGTCATAAGGCGAAATAAAGCCAGAAAAGCCCAGCTGAAAGTGTCAAAGCTCGTGTAACCATAGTTGGGGTTCCGTCCTGCTTTCATGCACGTGTAACCCTCCGGACACTGGCTGCAAAGAACACAAAAGCAGTATCGGGCCATCAGTACAAGAGAAAGGGACAGGGCAGATTCACAACATGCACGTTATCCATGCTTAGGAGACTTTCCCAATGCTCATAACAAATTGCATGCATTTTGCTTTCCTCGTTAAGAATAGCAGATCAAGGAGGCTGACGGACAATACTTGAGAAAGCCCCCGTCACCCTTGTCCTACAGACACGAGACAGGGCAACACGAGGCTTTCCACCCGCTCTGAGCCAGGCAGGCAGGCTCAACCTAAGCAGAAAGGACCAGCCTCTGTTCTAACTCTCCTTGCAGTCGAAGGACTAGGTGAAAAACCAATTGGAGGCAATGCTACGTGGGAAGTTTCCAATTCTGAACCTCCATCCCCCACTTCTCTGATGATCTTTATGGTTGGACTGAGAAGGAAGTAATGCCACTAACAGGCATCATTAGACATACCTGCCTCCTGAGACGACAAGAAAAATGCCAGCTTACATCACATGAGCCAAACAGGCAGCAGCAATGGATTAATAACTAGATCAAGAGATGTGAAAACTTTCTGCATGCAAATTAACATAAGAACCAACACAGGAAGTGACAGGAAATATTCCAAAGGTTGTCATCAACAGCAAACACCACTAGCAATTAGAGTCTTTACTTTTAATAAATCCCAACACTCACCCTGCATCTGAGCTGTTACCACAGAGCAAGGGATCAGGGGCCCCAGGAATTATGTAAAAATTTGCTGAAGAAGATGAAAAAGATAAAGAATTACATGCACACACACATATGGAGTTAGAGGATTTAACATACTACAACACTATAAAAACTTGAACTGAATAGTCCTCTGGGGGCTCTACTGACGAATTTATCAGTAAACTAACTCAGCTTTAAATAACATTAGCCCCACTAACTGTGCCTGAGTTTAAACACCTTTCTGAAAGCCAGCAGAGCATTTTGAATAAAAATTTAAGACTGGGTGACTGCACAGCAGAGAAGCTTAGTTCAAAGCGAGAAGGGAGGAAGAAATTAAGTTACAAAAACTTGGAGCCTGGTTTCTTGATCAGCTGCAGCATCATTACAGCTTTGAAATCCTGCCAGCATGGAAACAAGTCACCTCCCGTTAGCAAGCAGAAACAGGTACGAGCAACTTCATGTGCATTCGTCAAACAAGAACTCAGCAAAACTAAACGAAGGACTTGGCACTCAGTCCAGGGATTTAAATGGGCAGAGTTACTTCCCTTTTACCATACTTATACCCTGTTTTTAATTGGAAACGAATCAGAAAAAAAAAAAAAAGCATTTTGGACCAAGTCTTTATCTAGCTAGAAACAACACAGCCAAGACTTTCTAAAGAGACGAGCCCAACTAGAAACACCTTAACAAGGTCAGGCTTCCAGAAACTGAAAGACATCTGAGTATGGAGTTTTTAATCGGGCAAAGCTGGGCATATAAGTCATGTCAGAAATCCTGGGCAGCAGCATTAAGTCAAATAATAAGGTTTTGGGGAGTATCACTGCAGAAATACCTACAGATATTGTTGGTGTATTCCTCCCAGTCAAAGCCCCTAGAGCCGTTGTCCAGGAACGTCTCGTTCACATTAATTGGCCATATCACACACTTGTTCCTCAAATTGCCCATAAACAGCTGCAACCCGATCAGAGCAAAGACACTGAGACAAAACACTGTCAAGATCATTACATCTGACAGCTTCTTCACCGACTGAATTAGGGCACCCACAATGGTCTTCAGGCCTGCAGGAAAAAAAACAAGACTGGAAATCACTCCTGTAGAATAAAAAGACATGGAAACTTCAAATGCATACGGTATGTTACCACCGCCACATCGGTAGCACAGGATTATCGCTCTAAAGTGGCCGGATTCCTGGGAACTCCAAGATGCACCACTTGCATTCGGCTTTTTCCACAGAGTATAACGAATATGACGAACGAACCATTCTCATGCCAGACGTTAAGCCGAACAGTTTCAACGGTGAACTTGCAGCAGTGAGATCAAAATACAGAAGTTCATCCCTGAAAATATCCGAGTTTTGTAGAAGAGTATGCAAAGCATACTTAAGAATCATCATAACGAACGGCAGGGTTTGCCTAAGCAAAGATGTTAAATTAAGATACACTGCTATAAACCTCTCCATGGACGCATTTAGCTGTGCTTAAACCTGGCTTACGGCACAAACTACAACTTACAAAGATCCAATACCTGTCATACTGTCTGCATCATAAGTTTGTATTGGTTAACTGAATTGTTTCAGCATTTCGCTTTTCCCTGCAGAAGCAGAATCCTTCATTGAGATCAAGGGTTGTTGATATAAATAAGAAAGAATTTGGGATGCAGGAATGATACAGTACTAGGACCTTGTAAATGAGCCTTTCAGATGTCCAGCAGAACAGTCTTGCATATATGAGTGGTGAAGGAGGCTGAAGAGAGTAAGGAGTTAAATGACTGTCTTTTTCCAAATTTTTCTGAAAAGCTTGGGAAACAATGCTCTTACCTGCCTCTCCCTTGACAATTCCCAAATCACTCTTCCTGCTCACAAGGTTCAGAGATTTTGCAAATCAAACTGCCTCACTGTACAAATTCATATAATGCTTCAGCAAATAAAAGCTTCTACCATCTTTCTTTAATGCAAAGAGCAAGGTAATATTTTCATGAGGGAGAAATTCTGTTAAATGAGGGCAAAATACAGTTCTTATAAGAAACCTTCTTCTTTGAAGAATGCCGGAAGTCTCATTCTAAGAGATGAATAGACTGCTCCTAGAATTGATGGAGTAAAGTTTAATAAAAACCTACAGATTCTCCCAGATGCATGAATTCAAGCACAAATCCTTTTTCTTCTTCCATGCAATTAATCTAGTTCCATAATTCAGTCCTCCCATCCTTTAATTCATGATATGRAAAAGGCATTTAATGAGTTGTTGAGTGTTCTGCTTTATACGTTTCTTACTCAAATCTACTGTTAGCGCCAACTTTTTGCAAAGTATTTTATTATTCCCTAATCGTGCATGATTTCCATGCCCTGGCATATATGCCATACCCCTATCTCTCAGTGCTTCCATGCCAGTGTAACTGATGTTAATTAAAATAGTACTGATGGAGAAGGTCTGTTTCTGACATATTTAAAGATTCAACACGTATAGGTATTTTGAAATCCAAGCAATTATTCCAGTCTTGAAATGCTTCTTTGGATTGCATCAAACATCCATAATATCCCGATGAACAAGAGGCTGCTTAAAGGAACCAACTCAGAAGTTTAAAAGAAACAAAACAAAACAAAGTCAGGTCCAGCTGAATACATTTTTGGTAGGGCTAGATCAGATCCAAGTCTCCGGCTGAGGCCACATAAGCATTCTGCAACAAACTATAAACTTTTGACAAGAAGCCTTTTTATACCAACACAGGTTTGATCCATATCAGGCACGTAAAGATTCAAAAATACATAAATAAAAAAGAATTCTTATGGAGGAAAAAGTTCAGAAGCATCTTTTATTTCCTTCAAAACTTTTAAATCAATGCCAAAGTCCTATGCAAACACAAAGCAGTTGTTTTGCTGTTAGTTCTGGCAGACAAATAGCCGTTAGGACACTCATTCGCATGCTAATCTCCACTGCTCCAATATGCACCGCTCCGTACATGCAGCCATGGGCACTCGCATTCGCGTTTCTGGCTTGTACGCTGCTCTCTCATAGGCATATCAGGAGAAAGTGGTCTCGAACAAAGATGATAAACGGGCAGCAAGAGAGTTCCCAGCCCAGTCACAAGATAAATGCACCTTCAACAACTCTCAGCTGAAGGAATTGCCCCCCTGTGCTGCAGGTCTCGGTCACCCCGGGTCCTATCTAGGGCAGAAAGTGCCGCTGAGGCCGACAGTGCAAGGAGGCTGATGGCATTAACTTAAATTAAGTAACTCACCAGTGACTTAAGTGCCAATGAAAAACTTTCTTTGGACCATCACAGAGTTTAAGATGGTCTATCAAGCCATAAGATGAAGGCAACATTTTGATATTTCAGCTCATATAGATCACAGGTGCCACAGCCCAGGCCTGTCACACCAGTCCATATAGACCCTCCTCCTGCACAGCATTTTATCCAGTGGCATGTCTTCTCCTGACAATACTTCTTACTTGTATCTTGTCTAAAAAAACCACACTGAGGACAATCCTAATTATTTATAGGCGATGCAGTTAGCACTCGTCATAACAGCAAGATGATTTTCTCATTAGCACAATGTTAAAATTCCCATTCCATTACACGCACTGAGGCGGTAAGAGAACGCTGTCATATTTTAATATATTAAGTGTATTCTAAAAATCACTTCTGCCATGAAACATAGTAACATTGAAACCCATAAAGAGCACACTAAGCCTGACTTCATGTTAAATAACCCAAAAGGTTAATTACAGAAGCGCTTCATGTTCTTCGTGTTGTTAGTGGCGAAACCAAAGGGGGAGCAAGGTTTGTACCTCCCCTGCCTGCTGCAGAACCACAATTGGGGCAATTCTATCCCAAAGTCTAACTGATACAAATAACTGAAGTTTTGCCACCTCCAGTTCTAGCCACGGATGAGTTCGGTGTATTTAATACTCAAAACAAGCAATCTCAGCTGGGTGCAGCAAATCATCATCCAGTAAAAAAAACGTGGCTGCACTGAACTGGAAGAAGGGTCTCCAATCCCCTACCCTTGCTGTCATTTGAAATAAAAGGAAAACTCCTTTAGTTTTGAGCAGTGTGGAGAGAATGACACAAAGCTGAACTCTTCTGCTCCTTTCCACAGGAGGACAAGGCATGCTGTCACACATTTAGTAACCGGCTCATTAAAGTTGCATCATCTTCATTTTGCTATGATCACGAAAGCAAAACACACAGAAAACTTATATTAACATTGATGCTTCTCTTTTAGCAAGCCAGTTAATCCCTGTAGCAGGCTGATAAAATCACAACTGCATTTCAGATCCATCTAGTGCACTGCTATCAGCAATTACCAAATCCCTTTTGCTCTTTGTATGTGCACGGCCAAACATTAGGAAAGGCTAAGTAAGAACATTATTCTAGCATTCCCTCATTCAGTGCAAGAAAAGCAGGTTCCACTTAAGAGCATCATGCACAACAGCCATGTACATCTGATGGGTTTAGCAGTCYGGAGAGGGGATAAAAGTGATGGGCTTCTAGAATTCCCACTTCTTTTTTTGGCAAATATATAAGCAAGTGTAGCCTGAGAAAGCCACAGAACCATTATCAGTTAATGCATTAGGAAACAAAACACACAGAAATAGAAGACCACAACTCACCAAGTGGCTGCTTATTTTGGGTGCCTACCTTGAAATATGTCAAGCACCTAGAAGCTGGAAAGCTACAGGGGATTTAGCACCTGTGAGAATTGAGCCTTAAAATATCTTAAGCTTAGCCTTAAAACCAGGGGCACTTTTGAGAAATCATCCACAAAAGACTTTTCTAAACAAGTCATGTGCACTTTGTATACAAGAATTAGGAGTTTCTTGCTTCTAATCGTATTCTCAGTCCCCGTCACGGTGCCTCCACGGTCTCTTACGATAAAGGAAGAGCCTTTGCTCCCGCTTTGACACGCAGACTGGGCAAAAGTCCAGAAGCGGCTTTGTGAATGGCSGTCCTGCAAAGCCCACGTGAAATGGGCACGTCTAGGAATTGGGACTTCTGGCTTGATTTGGGCCCCGTACTATTATATTAATATCTGATGACCAGTTCCATTAAAAAATATAAACAGCAAGACTGATAATGGCAATGCTCCATTTAGCTTCGTCTATCTCAAAATGTGAACATCAATCCTTTCTGAAGGCAGGGAGGCAAGCTTAGCGTCGTTACTGAAGACAGAACCTGTCCCAGATCCCACCTGACTCCCAGTTGCTGGAGCAGCCTCAGGCAGAAAGGTTTCACTTTGGTTGGGTTTTGTTTGCTTGCTTTATAAACTTCTTTCTAAAACAACTCTAGAAACACTGGTGCTGATGGGATGACTCACAGACCACAAAACTATTCAGCTCGAGTAGGAAGGTAGCACCTGATCCTTTACTCGTACCGAACTAAACTTTTGGGTTGGCTTTCATTTAGGAGATTGGATAGCCGTATGCATACAGAGATAAAGTACAGAACAGCAGACTGTTCATCCAGGAATAAAGCAAATTTGATGGCTCAGAAGCCTTATATTAATTTCAAACAACTCTATTTACGCAGACTGCAAAGCCCATCAAAAACATCCCAGTGCCATTTCTGAGAAATAAGCAATGCAGGACGAGGGAAAAGATATGGAGAAGAGATACAGGCAAGACTAGCCTTTAATGCTTAACGGTTTCTCACCTGGAATAACAGAGATAGTTTTCAAAGCTCGGAGAACTCTGAAAGTTCTCAATGCTGAGACATTCCCAAGGTCCACAAACTCTGTGACATATCTGCAATGAGGGAGGTCACACACAAAAAACACAATGACAATACACACACCAAAAAAACAACAACTACAGACAAAGCAATACATCACTCACAGGGGCCTGTACCCAACAGCTAACACCAACCGGAGGCCGCCTTACCTGGAATTACAGAAATAGTTTTCAAAGCTCTCAGAACCCTGAAAGTGCGCAGAGCTGAAACATTGCCTAGGTTTACAAACTCTGTTATATACCTGCAGAATTAAACCAGAGTTAATGGCACCATTGGGGTCACCTTCCTTTGAATATAGTTGTCTGTTTGCAGGAAACAGCTTGTTAATTTAAAATGTTTGCGAATTGGCATTTAAAAGAGAGAGAGAGAGACAGAAAGTTTCAAGGTGAAAACAGTTTCGGTCTCTCACGCTGCAAGCCAGCTTATCCAGCTGTGCGTTCTCTCCTATATAGCACGCAAAAATTTAATGCTATCTCTACAGAAGAAGGTAATTGTAAAACTGTTAAATGTGCCAGGAGACTTGGTGGCATCACCTCAATTCAACTGTTTCAGGTATATTTGCTTCATTTTCCTTCATGTTTTTAATAAAGTACCATCATCTTTTGCTTTTATTATTGTCCTTTATTTTAATCCTTATGCTTTACTACCTGTTTGTGAGCTACAGGTAGGTGCTATTATCCCCATTTTAAAGAGGGGCAAACCTGAGACACACAGAGGCTAGGAGCTATGGAGTTTTTTTTTTTTTTAAATCACAACTGAGAATAGAATATTTCCTCTGTGCTGTTTGGGGAGAAATAGGGTATAAAAAGTCAGAGAAATGCACTATATTCAGGATTCTTCCTGGTACAGAAAGGCCATCTCAAGCACTTCATAAAATGTGGACTCTATTAGTGAGATTTAAATAACACAGAGGTTTGCTCTAGCCCTCGACAAAAAAAGTATTTTATTCTGTGTTTACGGGGCCAAACTCTCCCACAGCAATGCGACCCCACTGGCAGTAAGGAGATTATATAGCTGGATTAGCTGAAGATTTAGCATGTTTATTTAGTATCAGTGCCTTGGGCCTTTCAAAGCCAGCATGCTGATATTGGTTAATTTAAGAAACATAAAGAAAGGAATCAATCCTCAGTGAATTCGACCTACGCGCCCAGCCCTGGGAGCCTCCCCCACAGAGGCACGTTATGCTGCCCACAGCAGATCCCTGCCTATTCTAAAGCAAAACGCAAGCGTCAGCGAGTTACGAGTTATTTGCCCTTCTTTGGACAATGCACAACCCTCTGCATATCATTTAAATACACAACTAAAAGGCAAGTAGAAAAAGGGCAGATATTCAGGAAAACCAGCACTCTCAGCTGCAGAATCCAGCCAACACGAGGCCATGGCTTTTTAGAAGGTTTAAGCATTTTATTGCAAACAAATTCAAGTGCTCTGAACCCTTGAAAATTAGGACCCGGAGCCTCCCTAGTTTAGCCCTCAGTTTTCACTGGCCATGGGTGACTGTGGGAGCCCAAACATCTGCAACTGTAACATCCCAAAACAAATGCAAAAGAGCAAAAGGAATCTCTTCCACCAGCAGCTCAGACTGCCAGTGACGTGCAGCTGGTTTTCATCAGCGGCAGGAAGACTAAGCAACGGTCAGGGCAGCCCGGAAAGAGCCCGGCGGCCCCCGGAAATCTAGACTGCACCTCCGGCTTCAGAAGTCAACTCAAACATCCACATGAGCTCCTCATTCTTAGACCAAGGTAAGCTGATCTAGCATGAGAGAAAAGAATGAGGAAGCAAAATAAAGTCTTTCCTTTTCTGACACTGCATCTTCATCTGAAACGGGTTGGGAGCTGTTCGGTAGCCGCAAGCTGCAGCCCGGGAAACGTGAACATGCAGGGCCTGGCTGAAGAGGGACCGAGTGGCAGAGACGAGTTTAACCTAATCCTGTGTTCAACACAGCAAGCTGCCACTCTGGCACACGAGACAACCTAAAACGCTTGACACTATTATAAAACCACACGTTAACAAAGGCAGTTATTAAGAAAACTGTATTATTTTTGCAGCAGCTCTGCTAATTCCATTGAACTGCCTTTTAGATCTGTGATTCTATGTCAAGCTAAAGCTTTCTTTCGAAAATTAAGAGAAAAATCTTTTGGGGATTCACTTAAGTTCTCCTTGCTTTATTTTTGCCTTACACACCCACCCTCTTCCTAAGATCTGATGCCCTCCCACATATAACAAATACCTGAAATAATCTAAAAATGCAACTTACGCCATCATGATCACACTGAAATCTAGCCAGTTCCATGGATCGCGTAGGAAAGTAAAGCCATCTATACAGAAACCTCTCGCAATAATTTTCACAAGTGATTCAAATGTATAAATACCAGTGAATGTATACCTGTTAAAAGGAGGAGAGAGAGCTGTACTGAGAAGTCTGTAGAAATGTAATTTTGGTCATGAAAAAAAAAGATAAATTACAGACTTTCTTGTCTAAGCAAAGTGGATATAAAAGACTACTTGTGTTCATGCTAACGTAAACACGAGTAGGAAAAGATTTCCAAACAGTCAGAAAACAACATTCTGTAAGATTCTTAAAGATACAAAAAGTATTACTTACTCCACATTCTTCGACCATTCAGGCGGGTTACTAAAAGTCATGAATACACAGTTGGTCAAAATAGTGCACATAATGATCATGCTAAATAATGTGGAACAAAGTCAAGGATCAAAGGGACACTAACGTGGCTCTTTACATCAGCTTACACCCTCTGACAGGTCACTGAACTACAACACAGTTCTAGAACAACCGTGTCCAGTCCATCCCTCCCGGAATACACCCAAGAGCCAAGACACTTCCTGCATCATGGGAGACAAGAACAGCGGCAGCTATACGTAAATACTACTTTTATGTCGCCATTCACTTAATTTTCTATTTTCTGTTCTCTCTTAGCAGTTCAAAAATCACAGGCCTTAATGAAAAGGTCTTCCCAAATAATTCCCTAATAACATCAAAGTTCATGGCCTGCTAATATATCCCGCAAGGAAGCGGCATTGCATCCCACTGACACCTGGGATTTTGCTTGGAGAAAATCTCACAAATCTGCACAAGGAGTATTTTAAATGAAACCTGTCCTTCCAAAGCGGAGCACACTGGACAGATTAATCCTGCATCTCAGAGGTACAGATGTTATCTCGTTTCTGATTCCATACGGAAAGAGGCAGGTTTTCATACCTGACACCACCTGCTAGTGGCCGTGGCCTGGTCACCAAATTTACAGACACGAGTCTCCCCATATACTCTCGCTGTCGCATGCACAGTCACTTGCATGAGCAAAAAGACGACAAATTTCAAACACATTACTCAAAAAACAAAGTGTTTTTAAAAAAGGCAACATGTTTTTTCATATATTCTGCTATGGGAAAGAGGAAGGAGGGTTGGTTGGGAATAAAATCCCTTCAACTCTTCAGATATAAATAGAGTTGTTCCTCCTTGTCCCTTTAAATCAATATCTGGCTTGGATAAATTGGTTGACCATGCTTCTGACCAATCTTTTCAATGTTTGCTGAAATAATTATGGACTTGTRTATCCAAAATGAGATTTTTCACGTGTAGTCAGCATGTTTATCAGAAAGGGAGAGTTCACAAAAGCACCTTTTTACTAATCGCTGCTGCTCCCTCTGAGCGTCAAGGATCTTGTGCGTCTTATCTGCAGATGAAAGGTTCCTTATTATTTAATTCGAGGAGCATTGCGGGGACGATACAGCTTCAGAATTGGAAGTTTGAGTCAATTTTGACTACTGAATTATTAGCAGAATGGTGAAACCCAGGGTCAGATCCAAAGCTGTTTGAAATCAAAAAACTATTTAAGCAGCCTCGAATTTTAGAACAGGGCTCAAGACCCAGTGCCAAAACCTCTGTCTCAATCTGGCCCATTTGCATCTCTCAGCTGCATCCTAACACACAAAGCGAGGAGGAAAGTCTACAAGAAACAACCCAGGAGCCAAAAGAGCCTGTTCCCAGCCTTAGATCCCAGGTTGAGTTTGAAGCATTAAAAGATGGAAAAGAATTTTTTTCATATGAGATGCAGGAAGTAATTATATAGAAGCCTCTAAAACAACAAACAAATGCGTTTCCACAAGATGTTTTAGAGTCACTTTCTAAAAATAAATAGGACAAACCAGCTCATCCAATATACTACCACTTTTTTCCTGTCTTTTTTTTTTTTTCCTTCCTTTTTAAATAACACACGCAGGTGATGTTTTGGAAGCTGTCAGAGCTCTCTGAAGCCCAGCAGTGGAACATTTTGGAATAGCTTTGCCATTAGAAGGAAGTTTGAGAGATGCCAAAAGAGCAAGAAATTAGTCAGCATCTAATTATATATACAGTATCTTTGGCTGCTTCTCCAGATAACAATTCTGTTTAACCATTTTAGCAGCGAGTTAAAGCTCGACTCCTCTCCATGGAAGCATAACTTTAAATCATGTCTGTTCCAATACTTATCAATGTCTGTGTATTGGTGGAAGAACTGATACAGATAGATACAATTTAGCAGGGAATATAAATGAAATGTTAATTGATAGGCTATATCTAAGGGTTATGTTTTTCATTCAAAATACACATTTCTGCGTATGCTCCAAGGCAAATCCAACTTCACCAGGCACAGAACTGTAATTCATAAATAATGTCTGAATGGAGCAGTGAGACAACAGGTCAGAGATTTTTCAAGCAATAAACAAAGACAAAATAACTCAATAATAAAAAGGATATGAATGTATCAAAATTTTAATAGCTATTCTTCTAAACAGATTAAAAGGACTTAAAATGTACAAGGCAGGTGTGGCACTAAATCGGAAGAGTGTTTTCCCTCTGTTTAGTACTACAAAGGTCTGTAGAGAAAGAAAGAAAGAAAGAAAGAGAAAGAGAGAGTTAATGCATGAAAACCAAAGTATGAATTGTACAAGAAAGAGCAACAACTTTAATAGTAAAAGATTATTTTCTGCTTTTCTAAAGCATATTCTCCTTTAAGAAGTTCCCATTAGGGTAAAACATACCTACCAGTACATCATTAATAATTCTTCCTCAAGCCATCCCATTTTACTAGACATTACCCAGAGCAGAAGCAAACTCTCCCACCCAAGAGCTTGCATTCTCATTACACAGGGGTCCAAGCCCTGTTAGCCCTCTCTTATAGATGAGAACCAAGGCCCAAAGCAGCTAAGGAGCTTCCCTACGATCAAATTCAGGAGCCGAGTTGGCAGCTGAAGCCAGGCTTCAAGTCATCGCCCAACACACAAGACCATTTTTATGGCATCGTGCTTCCGTGACCTATTCCTCCTTCCCAAACCTTGTGGACAGCTCCCACAGTGCATCGTGTTGCGATGAGACAGCACCTCACCTGCAAAAGCCTTTGACATATAGGTGGGAAAAAACCTTACCGGTGGAGCCCAACCCCAGCATGCTCAACAAGCCAGACACCCAGGGCTCCCCGCTCGCTGGTAACGTTGGACACATCGCGCAATGGTGCGCAAGCGTCAGTCACAAGCAGGTGCTCTCACTGCCTTTAATTAGAGAATTGTTAACATTCACGAATGTTTACAGAAGCTGTGAAATGAAGTATGCAAACATAAGGCAGAACTGATCTCATCTATCACTATCCTTAAAACAGAGACCCCCTATTTTATCTCCCCAGTAAGGAATGTGCATACTGGATGGCACTGGGAGAATCGTCTTGAGAGGCAAAGTTAGAACCTCGGTCTCCTAATACCAGCACACCCAGCGCATCTACCATTCAAGTTAAAGGAAAAAAAGTAATTTGTGTGTACTGAAAAGCCAATAAAAGCCAATAAAAGCCAATAAAAGCCAATAAAAGCCCTGGCACCAGTTTCCCGTTGTACAATCCCTCCTGCGGGCTGCAGAATGGGTGCGACAGGACGAAACTCGGAGCCCCGCAGGGGGACAGAGTAGAGCCTACCTCCCCGCTGGCTCGCTCCCCGGCACTAACCCACCGCCTGGCACAGCCCCGAGCCTCCGGGAGTCCAACGCGAGGGAATCCACCAGGGCCCTCTGCCAAAGCAGCGCCTGAGCCTCCCTGGGAGACTCCCTCTTCGGAAATTTGTCATTTCCCTCCTAACAAGTGAAACAACATATTTTAGCTCATTTGGCTAAATTAGACCATTGAGCAGCAAATTATTTGAAAAGGAAATCAAAATCAGGTTGTGGTTTAGCMCTAAGTGAGAAATATTAGTTAGCGCAACCACTAATGCACCTCCCAACAAAGAGCACTTTAAAGACAACCTTGGACAGCTCTTCGGCTGCGGCATCAAGAATTAATGAATGAATTATCTTGGCATGTAGGAATACTGTAAAAGGCCATGACTTTTTCTAAGCTGCAGGTTACAGAGTGCTCGAAGGCCACCCCATCAGAAAAACCAGCTGCCTCTCCTTCCCTGATACAACCAACTTTTCAAAATTCACATACCTTTCATTTTAAAGCCTCCTCTCACCATCCCTGGCAATGGCTTTCCCTATTCAGACTGTAATGCTTGTTGAACTTACTCCTCTGCACAATGCCAGTCATAACTGGGCCTCTCACTACGACTGTAACACAAATGAGAGTCTGCTCCGCTCATTTATCATGATGGTTCCAAGATCTGCCACTACAGTTCCCTAGTGTACCTTATAAAACCCTGGGTAAATCTCCACTTGGCGTTGTAAATAGAAAGAAGAAGAGAAAAGCCAAAAAAGCGTCTGGCGTTTTAAAAACTTACCTTATTTTTTCTTTATGCTGCTGACATATTAAAACTCAATTTCAAAATGGCTGCATGCACTTAAAATGTTTGCTGGTTCAGGTCCAAGAACATCCTTAAGCCCTTTTAAGATCTGCTGAGGCAAAGCTCAAAACTCAGAGAAAGGCGATACCTGGAGAAAGGCATTTTGCAGTCCTCTTAGAAGAGATGAAGTCTGTTAGAAGTTTCAGAAGGCCTCAGTTTGTTGTTAAGCAGTTGTTGAAAAGGCTCTGTCCATTTTAGTTTGCTTAAAGTTGGCTGGGATTTTATGTTTTATAGGAACTTTAAAAATATCCCTCATATAAAAAGAAATAGTATCAAAAAAGAAATACTCTTAAGGAACAGGCCTCATTAAAACCACTGCATTCAAGTCTGTAAATCAATTTGCAAAATAACGCATGGAAGAAGCTCTGTTGGAGAGTAGGGCAGAACTGATCAAATGATGGCAAAAAGAACTCTGGTTACACGAGGATCRAAACTAGGCTCGCTTCATGCAGGTTTTACATTAAGCACGTCTGTGATGGCTGCAAAGCGAGGAGGAGTGGGCAGAAGATTCAAGAAGAAAACAGCTTCATGAACAGCACAGGGAACATATGGGACTGCATTCCCGCAGGGGTATATGACTGCCTTGCTCAATGCAAGAGAGAGCAATGACTCGCCGATGGCATCCTGAGAACGATACCTGAACGTAGCTATAGGCAAAACGGATTTATAGGGACCTCTGTAAGCTGAGGAGGTATACACAGAATTAAAAGTCACTTCAAAACATTTTTCAAGTCCGTTTTGCCTCATAAAGATGTACTTTTTTTACACAGAAAACATATTACTTAATATTTATTTTTCCATCCCTCCCAAAAAGGGGATACATCTAGTGTTTATCAGTATCTTATTCTTTACCACTGAAAAGCTTATGGGTGAAAAAAAGTATCTGCCACATCTTGTGCTTCTTTTAAACTCTTGTTTGGAGCCCAATACAGCAAAACCCCCTGGAGCTTTTTTTTTGGAAATGTTTTCAATTTTTATCTATCTATATTCCCTAAAGATATATTTTCAAARCATAAGTATTGTTCATCATGCAGTACTGAGGAACCGATCTGGTTTACCAACATCAGAAACTGCCTATGCAGGGAATTTCATTCTGTCCTAGAAGTGGGGATGATCATTCTTCCTTTCAGTCATCACCAACAGGTTTCATCTGTTTAGACTATTGCGGCAGAGCTTCTCTTGCCTCCTGGCCTGTGTCATACCCAGCATAACGCGATCCTGATCACAGGAAGAAAGCTCTACTTGCTACTGCAACACTAAGAACTGGATGTAAGTAGTGCTGCTGTCTGTCATCTCATGAACAGGTATACAACTGCGAACGACTCTGTTCCAGCTTGCCTACCACGCAGCTCCCAGCGGGAACTGGAAAAGACGGCTGCCCAGGAGATTACCCTCTCCTTCCTTTGCTCCACCAGGACAGTAGGGAGGATAACTAGCAAGTGTATGCTTCCTTTTCCTGCTCCTTTTAAGCCTCTGGGCGGATGGAGGGCAAGAAGTAGTAATATCATACCTACAAGGCCTGGAAAAGGCAATTCGCTTTTGGAAATGAGAATAAAGGGCTGGTTTTGAGATGGCCTGGATCTTTTGCTTCTCCCCATCAAGCCTAGCCATAGTACCATGACCTTGTATGGCCACAACCTTGCCATACAAAGAAGTCATAGGAGAAGGCTCCTTGAAGCACATGCTAGAGTCAGACATGCTTCCCCCGAGCTGCTCTTTCATATCCCTGTAATTTTCCCAGTTCTGTGCACTCAAGGTGACATTCTGGGCTGGAGGGCCTGTTTCCAAATGGAGCATGTGACTTGATGAAGTTGCAAGTCACTCTTGGCACATACACACTAGAAGGATCCTCAGGTGCCCATCTGCGAGCTATAGGTGACCTCAGACAATCCCACTCCAGACTCTGATGTTCAGAGACGTGTAGGTTGCTTTCCGCAACTGCAGAGTACCCCAGTACCCACTGGGCTCAATCCACCTAAGCTTAAATATGGTCTCCCCTCTCAGAATATCCAGGGACCTTCTACTTCTCCTAAATGGAGAAACTGCAGGAGCATTAGCACCTTTGCCTTGTTATGTAGCAAGTATAGAACAGATTCATATAATCAAGTGAGATGGATGGAAGGCACTTAAGGAAAATGACCAGAGCCTGGCTCTGTTCATGGTCATGTTTGGTGGAGAAGAACAAGAAGAGTTGCTCAACAGAAGTGACAGCAGATGCCATAAACGGAGGAGAAAGGAGAGAGGCCTAAAAGGTGGAAAACCATAAAGAAAAGAAATATTAGTGAGGTTGTGGACACAAAAAGAAGAGGGGGATGACACTTACCTCTTGCATAAGCAAACACCGAAGAATGTTCTGCTCTACAGCCCACTTCCATGTGGAGAATTGTTCTGTTTCTCCCCATTCTGCTCAGCTGCTGACACGGGTTGCCAGACAAGCAGAGCACCAGGTCTCAAGAGCACAAGAAAGAGGCAACRCCGCTAAGTGACTGGCACTTCTTTCTGCAGTAGGCGATAACATCTGTTTCTACAAAAATCTTTCATCCAAAGATCTCCAAGATCTTCACAAAACTCTCTGAGACCTTCCAGGGTAAAAAGTGTTTGAGCCAAGTGGGCACTAGGAAAACACACTTACAAATTCTGATTCACCGCTGGCTTAGACTATATGCTTGCACTGTAGCTCATTTTCCCATAAGACAAACAACTGGTTTGCATTCATTGCTCGGGGTGTTCACACAGTTATCTTTCATGAATTTCTTTTGCATACGTCAACAAGGAAGTTCATGTGCAAGCATTTGCCTTTTTCTTTTTTTAATTTAAAATGTTTCAGGTGCCCACACTAGATTTCATGGGCCAGTAATGCTTCCATCATATACTCCAGACCAGAAATTGGAAGATGATCAAATTATTTGCAAAAAAAGTTCATGAAAAAATTCTCCCTGGTACTTAAATGAAAACAAAAAAGTGCTAAATTAGCTCCATAATCTTTTACTTGTGAGTAAATGGATTTTCCTGATTCTATTAAGAGCCATTACTCCCATTTTACAAAAATGAAAAAAATGAGCAGAGAAGAGCAAAGCAGCTTGGAGAAAACAGTATCACTTGCAGGGGCAGGCTCCAAACCCAGGAGTTTCRACTCCCCGTATCGTGGCTCTGTTTCTAGGTTGCACTGTTTCTCCTTTAAATATCAGTTAACAGGCCACTGGAAAGTTCAGCTTCGCAGTTAAAATGCAGTTTCAGTTTCCTTAGATAAACCAAGATCACTGTGTCCTACTGCAAGGAAAAGCAACCAGCTGATTTGTTCCTATGCATGCTGTATGTCTAGCTTTAAAAGAAAAGACCTATGATGCAAAGCCTTCTGGCAAATGCTAGAGAAGGAAAAAAAAAAAAAAAGTCTTGGAAAACTTCCCATGATTCAAGCAGATTCGCAATTCCTGATGATTCAGAGAAGGGCCTTTTTTAATAGCCTTAAAAAAAATTCTTTGTGGGAAGTCGCTGAGTATTTGAAGAAGCAAAAAAGTAACACACATCTAAACTCTCGCCATACCGATGTGGATGCAAAAGAAATAAAGGCAGTAAAATGCTAATTCCATGTCTAAGGGGAGGGAAGGGCTCCTTTTGCCGAACAGYGGTAGGAGGCTGGCAGGGCCGTCCAGGCCGGTCTCCAGCCCCGAACCTCGGCCTGCCCCTGCCAGCCAAAGGCACGCGCGGGCTCTCTGCCCGGCCGGCGCGCCGAGCTCGCAGAAACTCTGCAAGCGGCTGCACGCAGAAATGACAGCTCTCTTCGGGGGACATGACAGATGTCGTCAGATTTGCCTCCAAACAAAATGCTATTTTAAAACTCTCATTTTTAGAGGAAAAAAAAAAAAGCAACGTTCCCAGCTCAGAAGACTGATAAAACACGAGGGTTAATGGGGTTCACCTCTGTCTCCTGTTTCTGGGGGAATACTGAGACAACAAAGGCAGGTCTCAATGCTTCAGGACACAGCAGTGGCCGTTACCCTTTCGGCACTGCTCTCCTGTTACGGCTTGAAAGCACGTGGCCCGATTCTCCCACGTGCACTGTCCATCCAGCTGTGYGACTGCAGAGAGGGCATAAAACAACCCTGTTTGGATTTGCGGTGTCATTTCACRCCTACTCTGGTTGGGTGCAAGTGGCCACACGAAGCCAAAGATACACTGGGACCTGCTATTAAGCTGCATATCTCTAGCTCAGCCCGCCCACACCAAAGCCAGGCAACAACAGATTTGTTTAACACAGATAAAACATCTCTGAGGGATAATGTAAGCTTCCTTCTCACCAGCAACAGCAGCCATCAACACTCTTCCTTAAGCATAACATCCACCTAAACTCCTCTCTGCCTGGTATTCAACACGCACCCAAAGCGCCTATTCTGAAGCCCTGCTCCGAGTCRGTACCTGCACTCTTAGCAACTCTGACACAATCAACAAGCACTGAATTTGCTAGTGTCAGTGCAGCGAAGAACTCCAAGTTATACGAGGCTTTAGCAGCCAGTCCCAGGCGACTCTATGCAAATAACGCCCCGCAATTCACAGAATCRTTTCTGAGCATGGCAAAAAACGCCTTCCCCAAAGTCAGAAAATATTCTGTTACCCATGATGACTTACTGATATTTTACATGACACCCATGTAACCATTCAAAACTTGGGTAAAATCACAATTGTTGTCACACATACAGTCAAACCTCCAGCTTCTCAAGCACAGCCAAGCCCGAGTTATATCTTTCTAGTAATTAGCTTACTTAAATTCAGTTTCTATGAAAGAAAGTGATTAAATGAAGCAATAAAAAAGAAGCTCAGTTTTAAGTCATCTAGACTTCTAGGAAAAAAGATCAGTGATCACACTCTTCCCTGTTTCACCAGTACAAGATGCCCCCCCTCTCCATTTCCAGCATACTGCTTGCTTACTCACCACTTCCCTCAAGACACTACTTCATTTCTTAATAAATTTCAGCATCAACAAATGCCTCCAGACTCATCACCTGAATTCCCCAGACAACAATTAAAAAAATAAAAGTTATGAAGATGAAAGTGAGTTAAGTAATTCATCTCGCTTTGATTTTGTCCCAGTTCTATCCCTTTGTTTCATTATGACCAAATTCAGACTGAATCCAGTGCAAGCAATGAATTACACAATAAACCCGTTACCCCTCAATGAAATCCTTCTTATTGCCCTCATGGTTAAAAATTGTCACATTTGTACAAGTTAATCTATTTTTAGTTTCCAGACCTTGTTCTGCCATCTCCACCCAAGCAGGTGCTTAAAAGACTAATCATACAATCTCTAACTTAGTTAAACTGGATAATTGTTTGGAAGGTACATGAAGCACAAGAGCAACACTGTTAAACATCAAGAAAAAAAATACATAAAAAAATATAGGCCCCATCCAAAGACTCGATTTTTTGTCTTCTATTTAAACCATACTTAAACCTGCAACTTCTTAAGAAAAAGATGGCTTAGTGACTTCTTTCCTAGTGCAGAGCGGACTCACTTTCTGGGTCATATAATAAGGGTCAAAGTCCTCCAGTGGTACAGCAACCAGGCCTTTTGGGATGTCCCCGTAGATGAAAGGCAAATTCTTCCCCGCCTCAAGGTCACTGTTTGGTTTTGGTTTGCTGTCTTCATCATCATCCCGGTGGCTGCTGTCTTGCTTTGGACGCTTCTTTTTTTCTTCTGCAATGCGTTTCTCAATGTTAGCCAGAGACTCCGGAGTGAAAGGTTTAAAACTATCAGGGCCTGGTGGTGCGAGCAGCCGTGCTGCCATCTTTTCATCCTGCAGCAGCTTCTTTAGTTATGTTGCACCCTGGGCAGGTCAGCTCTGCAAGGGAGCAAAGAGCACAGGCAGAGCAGAGTCAGGCACCGCAAAACCACACAGGCAAGCACAGAGCGCCGAAGAGCCAAGGGCGCCCGAGATCCTCCCGTCCTCCCGGGGAGAGGCAAGCTCCCAATAAAAGTTACTGGCAGACGCCAATAAAGTTAGGTGCCGGGTACTGCCCAACGGAGCGGACCTCCCAGTCCCCGCACCACCCAGTGCCGGGTAGCTAGTGGAGAACTGTTTTCCCATATCCCAGGATCTGGAATTTCGAAAGCCTTCCCACTCTGCCCCGGGATGGAATCGCAGCCTCACAGTCGAGGCATTTTCACCTAGGTTTAACAACGAAGCAAGAGCAGGCACAGAGCCGCACCGCCAACGCCCACACGGATGGCTCCCCTGAGCCGGTACCTTCCGGCCGGGAATTCTGGTCTATCACAAAGAAATCTTTCTGAACAGCAACTTTATCAAGAACACTACGTTCCCACAAAAATGATTTTACCAGTCCTTGCTCTCTCACAAGCTATTTATTAGATAACAATTCCAAGTCCTTTCTGTTCCCAGGGTCGGGATGAGGTGTTGGGCCGCGTCCGGAAGGATGGGCATCAGCACATGTCCTACCCYGCTGACAAGATGCACGTCAGGACTTCCTGCCTTGGAACATGCCAGCTCTCTATTACAGCAAGTCAAATCTCACCCTTTCATTTTACATGCATATAATTAGCAGGGTTTCTATTAATTTTAGGCCCTAGGAATTAAATAATCTTTAAAATCTTTTCATGAAGCACAATAGTAATTTTTGAAAGTTAAACTTGCGTAATACGTGGGTTAGATGCAGAGTCTTCYTTGCATCACATGCAATGCAAACGATACCAGAACACGAAGAGAAGCAAAGGGAAGCAGACCAGGTACAAAAGCACTAGGAAGGCCTCGCAGGGGCTCCAGCCCGCGAGGAGCACGGACCTTTCCCAGGGTTTTACACCGTCCCTACAAAGGGCACCTAGCACTGCCCCCCTGGCTCCTGCAAAGGAGAAACCCTGCCGGGGAATCAGTTTATCCGAATCCAGCACGCCCACAAACCCTCTGCAGCTCGGCACCTTGTGCCAAGCTCTTGCTGGAGAAGCAGCAACCAGAATATATTGCAACGCCGAGATGCTGTTACCTCGTCGAGCTTTTCGCACTACAGGAAGAGGCCGCGGGAGGAGAGGAATTACAGAAATCCTGCACTGATGCAACAGCACTGCAGTACTGCAGGCTGGAATACAACGGAGCCCTGACACTGCCCGGCGCTTCGGGGACTAACCCACACAAGGAGCTGGCAGGCAACTTCCGAGGAAAGACAAAAGAGCCATGGAGTATATGGCACAGAAAGACTAAAAGCTATGCATGCAGGCTAAGACCCCGTATTTAAAGAAAAAAGGTTATCAGTAAYGTCAGATCTTTTTAATCTAACAGACACACACAGCCTCGTAACATGTATTAAAGATTTTGGCTCTCTGAATGAAGAACGACTTTCGAATTCCTTGAAACCTACAATCCGTACAGGACCGAATCATTAAGATTCAGCTATTCTAGCGTGAAGTTAGCCACCAACAGCCTTTCCGGCCCTTGGCTTTGAGGACTACATGTATCAGCCTGGCAAGAGTTCACCAAATCCAGGGACTTCACCAAAACGGAGGCGAGGGAGGGACACTCCTACCCATAACGACCGGCTGGGACCCATCCGCCCAGCTTTAGCGACAGACGCCCTCCAAGGCTTGCACCGAACGTCTCGGGAGCTGCGCCAAGGCGTTGGGGGAGAGGTGCAAGACAAAAAGAAACAGGCTCCTTCAGGGCGCGCTCAAACCCTTGCTGGTGGACACGTCTTCAAAGCTCCTCCATGCCTTCCCTCCCGCCCGGCGTGCCCGCAGTGCCGTGGGCTCCCGGAACAGCCGGAGGCGGCTATCGGGGCAAGGCAGCGGGATGACTCCTTCCTTCCTCCCCTTCCCCACGACACAGTCCCCCGCTCGGCCCCTCCTCTTTCAGTGAAAGACATTTGGGGCAGGACTCTCCCCGACACACGTACGCGCTGTTCCTCCTGCCACTGGATTCCTACTGGCCTTCCTGATCCTTCCTGAGGCCTGTAGGAGCTATTTATATAGAAGTAATGTGACTTTGCAAACTTGACTTAGAATCACCAACTTTGCACGGATTTCAGTGGATTTCAAAACAAATGCATCATGGAAATGACCTGAGTTATCTTTTTTAAAAGACGTGCAGATCCCAGCCTTCAATACGGTACCCAGGGTATTTCCAAAACACAAAGTATCAGGTGCAAAGTAACCCTCCAAGTGATTCCAGCTTATTGCTTCACTCTAGCTGTGATATCGCCATTTACAGACTTTATGGAGGTGCCGGTTTGCATGTAAAACCCAGACCGCACCACACCTATAGAACTTAAACACTCTTTCCAGCTCRGGTTTTATTTGCATATCCAAAGAAACCTAAGTACGGATTTTCCTCCTTATGTAACAACACAGCGTAGCCCGAGTTGGAATTCTTTTCATGTAAACTTTAACAGATATTTCTAGAGTAATAATAATAAAAACTCAAAAAGATGGGAAGAAGGGAAAAGAAAAGCCAATATCTTGGTTACATTATCTCCAGAAACATCACAGAAGAGCCTGCTGATATTAAGGAAAAATTAATTTATTCTATTCTTGCAGCATTTGCATGCATTTAATTACCAAATTTCCCACATACTGTGAAACTATATAGCAGCATTGGGGATGTGGTCTAATTGAATGGCACAGATAAATATGTAAGGCCTGAATTTAGAAACCAAAGTAGCTCAGGGACACAGGAGCATAAAAAAGGAAAAAAAAAACCCGAAGGCACAAATGGATGCCTTATTTGTATGCACAATTACACAACCGGGAACTGGAAGCAACCAACCAATCGAAGTGGCCCTTTAAAAAAAAAAAAACCCTCCAAATCCGGTGCACGACTGCATACGACGCTGGGCCCCCGTGTCCCCAGCTCAGGGTGACGACGTGGGGCTCTTTTATCCCCCTCTGGGGCAGATCCCCACGTGCTCTTTGTTTGCCGGGAYGTTTCAACTCTGACTCGCAGTGCGCTACTGTAAATATTTCTCTCCCTCAAAAGTGTTTGCAAGGACTCTGTCCGTTAATAAATCACGAGACACTCTGATACTGTACGGAAGAAGTTTGCCTCCTGCTGCTTGTTCTCTATTTACACATAGGTGCTAGCCTGTTCTGCTGCCGGACTTAAAAGACGCAATTGCTTTTGTTTCAGTAGCTGGTATTTACTCCCAGATCTGTTACTTGCTCAATATCAATACATAATGCTGATCCGGCATTCTCATTTCTTGGGATTTTCTTGCCTGCCTTAACTTGTTTTCCCAGTAAATTATCCCACATTAAGATTATAGACAGAATCAGGATATAAATTGAAAGGATAGGAATGGGCTATTTACTTAATTCCTTAAACCAGACCCACGTAGCAGTTTTTATGCTTTGCAGCTCCAACAGCCAATGCTCACCCCTTCCCTTTTACTCAGCACCATCAGACCCCACTTCCGCGGGATGTTTCAGAGAGCTAGGTTCGTTACAAAAACCGCATGGCCAAGGAAGCCGGGACGCCCTAGCCACACGGCCGTGCCAAGCTGCCCGGGCTCGCCGCAGCACGTGCGGAGCAGGACCTACGCCACCGTGCAACCAGGAGCAGTGCTTAAAACGGCATCTGCGGAGCAATCCACATGGAAGACGAGAAAACCCCAGCAACAGCAACAATTTTTCACCCAAGGATCCAAGAGCATTTCTTAAGCCTCCCTCAGCACCCACCAAGGGAGGGCTCAGGTATCTCTTCTGGAGAAGGGAAAACGAGGAACTGAGTGGAAAGCGCAAAAGCATCCACTAAAAACAAACAAACAAACAAAATCCYCACAAAACCCAGCCGCACAGAGAGAGCATCTCAGGGCATCTGCTTCTTGGGTGAATTCAGAGTCCAATCTGCTTATTCCAGTAAAACTCCATTGCTGCTGTAGGGGCTTGTAGAGGAAGCGCAGCCAAAAGGATGAGCTGATTTCATTCCTTTTCCTTTTTGCGCATCCCACRTAGTAGTTATTAGAGGGTATTTAAAAAGCACCAAGTATTACCTAATTCTTTGCTCTTTTTTAACATAACAGTAACGTTTAAAGATCTTTACTAAAATCAGTCCATATCCACGTGTTCGCTGATTGAACAAACATTAAACTGTCGTCATCCTGAAGAGCTCTCAATTTAAGCAAAAAAAAAAAAAAAGTTTCTCTGCAGAGACGGACATAGAAAGGGAAAATAACATGTCCAAGATCACCCAGAAATCAGTGGCAGAACTGGAAGCAGATCACAAGCACTGGGACTCTCGCGGGCCCCAGGCCTATTTCGCGGGCGGTGTCCGGGGAGCCAAGCGGCTTGCGCTCGCCTCCCTCAACACCGGCTCCGAGCACCTCGGCCACGGCACGCCTGGGCCGCCGGAGCGCAGCCTCGTCCGCTCCGCACGGGTTTCTTCAGCCTAGAAAACTAGCCGCTTCTTTTTACAGATGAGCAAAGCCTTGCCGGGATACACAGAAATTGGTGAGAATAGGTGCTAGAATTCGTTTTGGCAAAGGCAACGCTTTCCGCAATGCAATTCTTCAACCTCCAACAGAAACTTTTAAAAAATTGTGACAAAGGCTGCCTATCGGGCTGGAATCAGAGAAAAGTGTACATGCTTTTCCCAGCTACGGAYGACCACATCGGGAATGAAATGCTGTTGTTGGGGATCAGCAGTGCAATTCACGATGACTTCAGGGGAGTCAGAAATTTGTCCCAGGCACCTGGAGTTTAAYGCATAGAAACACCTGGGGCCTAACTGCCTATTTACACACATATTCTTCAAAGATCAAAGATTTTACACCCCAAAAAATGCTGTACTGAGGTGTTCACTTACTAAGAATTAATTATTTTTTACAAATGTTCCCAGCAGTCCACTTACTGGTGCATTATGAAATACTCTAATAAATTATTAAAGCTGATTGTCAAAATAAATTGAAAAACACTTTTGAAGCAATATCTTTGCTTTAACACATTTCTTCGCATATTAATTTGCAAGATTCAGTCATTCACAGTGTATGTTTCAGTTCCTTCAAAAAAGAGCCTTTCTATAAGAATTTTTATATAACCCACATAGAGACACATGGGTTTTGATTTGAACATGCAGGGTTGGGGCAGAAAAGACGACATCAGTATAGATGAATAATCCTCTGAAATACGACTGGATGAGACCCTAAAACACCTGGAATCAAAATGAAAAAAAAATCTGTGTATGAGAGAATCTGTGGCTGGAAATGGCATTCAAAAGAACCAGCAAATCTTCTCCCCCTGCGGTAAATTCTGCGAGTCTAGAACAGGCCAACTTCATGGATAAAAGTGCAGGACAATGTAACTGGCGGAGATGCAGGTGGAAACCTTTCCCTTAGAAAAGCTGCCATGTGACAAAAATGCACAGAGCTGGGTGGAGGAGACAGGAGCACAGCAGCAACCCAAAGCAACAGAAAAGTATTAAATATACTAATTGTAACATTTAAAGAGGCTTTAATAAAGAACTGAAAAACTTAAGAGCTAGTACTGTGGGTTTTTTAAATCCCCATCAGTAGCAGTATGACTTCTCTAATGTCACCCACTAAGTTATGAGAACTAAAAATAGCTAAACCCAGATCTCCAGTTCCCTGTCTTTGACAGTACTCAAAGCTGACTTGCATTTATCACCAACTGCACGTAGGAACCTGGCGATTCATCCCGATTAAGCACCCTGAAGTATGGCGCTTCAAGCTTCCCTTTCGAAAAGCTAAGTTCTGAACAAAGAATTGTTCAAAATAGGTGTTGCTTAATAATTAAAAGACACCAGTGTACTGCTTGAAAGACCTAAATTTAATTCCTTGTTCAGAATTTAATTCCTTTTTCAAGTCATTTAGCCTATTAGTGACCCACAAAACAGGAGCAAGGTTATTCTTCACAGGAAGTTTGGAGGAATTCATTTAAGGTTGTGATGCGCTCAAATGGTACAATAATAAACAGTATAAATACGCAAATCTGTTAACAAAATGAAAGGAAGGAGAATAAGCCAGCTTCTACTTCTCTGCTGTTACACAACACAGATTCTCAAAAGTTCTGCCATGTTCTGGAATACAACCCATGCAGGCCCAGCGTTTCCCCATGCTGCCTGAGCCGTGCTGCCTTCATCTTCTCTTCTCTTCACACGCAGATCTCAGCTAACTAGACAAAAAACATTCTTCCCTGATGTCTTGCAAAAGATGTAGTTAGAGCCATCCAGCTATTCCTAGTTCTCTTACATTACCATCCTGCTACTGACTTCACTGGCCAGTCAATAAAAAGTTCACCTTCTGCTCCTGTTTAAAATATCATTAAAATACAGGCATTTGTTGTTCAACCTCATGTTTTTAGAGTACTTTCCCTCTTAGGTGAACTTTAACTCACAGCGAAGGGCCTATGTATCACTTAAGTGCCACTTAAGTCACTAAGGAAGATAAAATCCATGAATGGGCTGAGGATTGGACATCTAGCTTTGCAACTTTGTAACTATTAAGTTAGGCTCCTTAAAAGTGGTCTAATTTTTAAAGGTGTTGAGTACTGACTCCTATTAGATTTCCACAGAACTACTGGGAATTCGACATGCCTGGAAATCGAGACAGGCTTTATCATTCTTGGCCGCAGAATGGCAATATTCCTGTTTATCATAAGTTACAAAATAAATTTAGTTAATACCTGGGCAGGTGCTTAGCCAGGAAAAGAAAATCAGGTAAGCTGAAGCACTGGGAAAAGATATGCAAGTTATCTGTGATGAGCTTTGCTGCTTTGTTTTTAAAGTATCCTTCCGCAAAACCCAAAGCCAGAATATCACCTCACTGGCCAAAGAGAACCGGATATTGCTAAGTTTGCCTCAACAAGCCGTAGGAGCCTCTGAGCAGCAGCAGCACCACGTCCTCCCCCAGGAGCCGAGCTGAACGGTTTCGAAGCCCTCTTAGACATACCTAAGTGGCTGCATACGTGTGTATTTTATTTGTTTTTAAAATTCATATGTAGAGTTCCGGTGAACATAAATAACAGTGCACATATATTGAGAGAGAAAAAAGAGTAAGGCGATGGCTTTTAGTCTTTTTCAAGATTTTCCACTCTCTACTTCTATAACAATGAATCAATAACAGGTTTTATTTATATGCCTTTAAGACCACTACTTGTAATGTCAAGGATGTATTATACGCTACTTAACAATGAAAAACACTACCGCTTTTTTTTTTGGAAAATGTTTCCTCCTAGAATTAACTGCTGAGAATATTTTATTTTCAAATATAGAATCCTTACACCTTTCTGTTAGCACAGGAGCAGCATGAGCAACACGGAATATGATTTTCAGGTCTTAGATGGCAAAATTTTGCTTTTTAAAATGGCTACTCTTAGAAAAGAGCACTTCACTGATTTGCTGCAGTCCAGTCCCTGATGGCTACTCTTTCTGCTTAAGAGATCCTCCATGCTGATGTGCTCCATTAGGTAGGGATAGTACTTTGCTATAGGAAAAGACTGAGAGAAGAAAGGCAGAAGTTATTCTAACTTCGGAGCAGTATTCAAAGACACTTCTTTCATAGGACAGAAGATCATGCAAAAAGTTAGAAGCTACTCTTGACTCTGAGATACTACCAAGAAGGAATTTTACTACTCTTATCCTGCAGTGGTGAACTACCTTCTCTGTACTTGTCTTCTCCTGCTTGGTGACTGTCCGCTCTGCTCACACAGAGCCTGGAATAATATGGCATAAAGGAGAATCTGGGCCTGTGAGGAACAGACTTTATGGCCCCTCTTTGCCGAAAACGCCAACGAGAAGGACAACTAAAGCCAGTTTCTCTGAAGGTTGAAGGGTGGATGCTTTTTAACTGGGGACTGGACCGAGATCACCAACATGGTCCAATGGACCGATATAGCATTTAGTTACTTCCGAACCACGCTGGATTCAAACCAATGGCCAAACAACAATAGGGTCTCCACTGCAGTACCAGCAACATGAGCCATCACATGCAATCTCTTCTGTGTTTTTTTTTTATTATTTTTTTTCCATCTCCACACGAGTGCCTACTTGCAGAGAAACTTGCTCTCATCTCTAATGCCTTTGTTACATTATTTTACCACATCTTCTTTAATCCAGACCATTTCGTTGAGCATAACGACAGATTATTGATCCTAGTGCATTGTTTATTTCAATGACAGTTGCAAGCGCTCCAGGAGGAAGGCAATCAATAGTGAATGGAAACCATGTGACCACATGAACACTGTGTGCCCCAGGAGTCACATACAGCCTCTGGTGCCGACTGCTTCTCGAGTCATTGAAAAATAGTAAGCATCAACCGATAAGTAAAGAAAAGCCCTATTGGTTCATTTTAATGAAAAAGCCTGCTAAACAAACCCACAAATGAAAGCAGACATAGCAGTTAAAAGGGGGAAGAAGATGACACCGTGTTTCAGAATTTCAGACTCTGCTATTTTCACTCAATGCTGATCGAGTCTCTATTTCTCCCCCTTTAACCGAAAACTAAACCGAACGCCCGTGCCGCATTTCTTGCGCCATGCGATTGCTCTCTTTGCCTGTCGCCGGCCTCGCTCTCCGCCTCTGCTCAGGAAACACTCGCGTTCCGCTTGTTCGGCTAAGCGGGAACGCGTCGCAGCCCGGACGGCGACGGGGGTTTTCCCCGCACACCGGAGGTTATATAACGACCTCTTCAACGCGCGGTGGCGGCCCCGGTGCCGCCGCCCGGCCCCGGCCCCGGCCGTCGCTGTCCATTTCAGCACCACGGGACGCGCCGTCCCTCCGCAACCGGGCGCCGGCGGCGGCGTCCCGCGTCCCCCCCGCGGCTGCCGGCCGCGCTGCCCGCCCCGGCTCCGGGGCTCTTTCCGCGGGCCCGTCCATCACGCGGCGCGGACGACGAGCGTTACTGTGCAACGACATTTCCAGCCGCCCTCCCTCCGAAACGGCGCCGGCCACGGATTGCCGGACAGCGGCAACGGGAAGACGGGAATGCTGCTCCCCTTTTCGCCTCCGGACTCTAGGAGGGGGCGAGCAGGCTCCCGGAACAGCCTCGTTGCTCACGTTTGAGTCTTTCCCGGTGTGAAATGAGGACATACGGGTCACGGGTTCCCATCGGGGCGGATTGCTGCAGTGTTACAAGGGCCGGGTGACATGTCCACACACCACAGACGCGCAGCCGGCACCCCAAAAAAACGACCCCACCTGTAAGACTCCTAAGCGACCCCGCGCCGATCGCCTCTAACGCGGCGCACATGGAAAGAAAGCGGCGTCTAAACCTACCACACCTGCAGTCTCGCTCCCAAAACTGAGCTCCGGCCCCTCGGAGACCCCCGGCTCCGGCCGGGCCGCCCCCGCTGCACACACTCCCCTTGCCGGCAGACTTTCAGACTTCACCCCGGCTCAGCCGCAGCTCCTGCCGTGGAGTCTCCTCCAGCCTCCCCACCCCCACGTCAGCTGGGCACAATTTGCACCAGCGAGGAGGGGGGGGAGGGGGAGAAGACACCCAGATTTTTAATAGAAAAAACTTGTGAACAGGCAATTCCTTTTCCCCAGGGGGAAAAAAAAGGAAAAAAAGAAAAAGAAGAAGAAGAAGAGGTCTACCCTCCTAATTCCCCCAAATCTGTACAGCGGAAGGAAGCGAGGGCACCAAGCACGGTGCCCACACCGAGGTCAGCCGAAGCACCGAGGCCGCCCCACGGAGCTCCCCCACAAAACTCTCTCCTCCAACTTCTCCCCCCGCGGCCGGCGGAGGGGGGGGGGAGGAGAGGAGGGGGCGGCGGCGGCCGGGCCCGCTCCGCAGCGGGGCCGGGGGGAGGGGAGGGGCAGGGATGCCGACGAGACCTCCGGG
>NW_020450935.1:216505-249476 GCF_003343035.1 Apteryx rowi | reverse complement strand
AGCCCCGGCGGCCGCGGAGCCCCCGCGCACCGTTATCCTCCCGAGCGGAGGAGCGACGGTAACGGCAGCCGCTCCTAGCGGCGCTCCCTGCCCGGAGCATCGCAGCTGCTCGGCACCGGCGGAAAAGCCCCCGGGATCCGGGCGCTCCCCCYGCTCCGGCCGGGGCTCCGCGACCAGAGCAGGCACGAGCGCGATTCCAGCACGTACAAGAAGCACAAACTCTTAGACCCGAACTTTGTTTAGGCCCCTGTTTTGCCTCAGTCTCATTCACTGTCCACGCAGACCGGACTTCAGAAAGAAATGCAAAAAACCCCCCAAACCTGTAAGCGACACACAAGGAGTGACCTGTCCTACGTGAAAGATTTCAACAACAGTGTATAAAAGAATAAACCTCGTATCAGCCAAACACCTCTCGTTTACATCATTAGATCATGGCTACAACAGTGTTACTACTTGGCCCAGTTATCAGTTTTTTGGTTTTTATAATCTTCCTTTTTACTCTCACCTGGCAAGTTGATACCAGGTTCCTTAGGAAAGACCCTCCCACGTTCTCTCTTTACGGGTACTAAAAGCAGCCTCTCTGCTCAGTGTCATACACTGCTGTGACTTTCCATCATGAGTCAAGCCGAAAGATTTCCATTGCATGAAGCAAAGCAAAGTATCAGCTCTTTATTTTCCCTTTCGTTTTCTATGGAAAAYGTTCAGCATCAGTGCATTTTTGTATGTCTATGGATCAGTTTGGGCAAGGAGGGCATCTGCTAACCTATGATCAAATTAGTAAGTGTTTTGGTGATTAACAGATTTAAAAACGCTCAATTCCTGAGATCACACCATCTGCATGTAACTGTATTCCTATCTCAGCATTTTTGACTTTTTGACTAGTTTTAGCAGAGGATTAATAGTTTCGAAGATAACTAACTTCCAGAAAGTTTTGTGAAAATACAAAATTGCAATGAGAAGAGAAATCTTTCAAGTAGCACCTAAGATTGTAATGACCAAGGGAAAGGCTGCAGCCTGAGTATCTACATTATTAGAGACCAGAAAATTAATGCATAGCAGATACCTTCATAAATGCTCCTGAAATAAACTCCAGTCGGAGTTTACTATGGAACATAAATCCACAGAAACACCAGGCATCATTAGCTTCGATGCTCACAAAGACACTGTGATTTAACCTCTACATTTGTCTTGAAGACTGCATGCTGTTAAAAAGTAGCTGGCTACGGAATCACAAAGATCATTGGGTAACAATGAGATTTTACAAAGGAAATAAAAAAGCACCACTAAGACATCTATATCACCCGTGCCAATGTTCTTTGCTAGGTAACGCTAGGCCCTGTCTTGCCTTATTCCTTCCAATTGCACGTGGGTCACAAACTCTGGTAGTCTCGGCAAAAACTTGTACTCGACTCCACTTCCATGGGAGAACCCGAAGCTCCCGCGTATCGGCAGTACAGATCTGCAGAGATCTTAGAGAAACCTCTTCAGGTTTCTCCTCAAAGATCCTTCCTCCGCACCTGCCAGTTTTCTCAGCAAGCTGCGGAACTGCTGAACGCCCAGCAGCTCACCAAAGAGATTAACGTCTCCTGTTCTCGGCTACACCCCCAGCATACAGCGGATTACTGTTTTTTCCAGTGAAATAGGGAGTAACAGAATACTAATAATTGATCCAAGTTACCCCTCTTCATTTAAGCCAGAGAACTCCCCTGCTTTTACACCTATATCTTATGCTGTTGGGATGAGAATTTTAGGATCATTTTTATCGTTATGTAATTCCTGTTTTCAATAGGACTGCGCCTGTGTTGCTGAGACAACAACCTGAAACGCTGTATTAGGTTGCTGTTTTTTCTTTTTTCAATCCACCTTGCGGGAATGCCCTCCTCATGGAATTTTAAGTCTTGTCCTCTGAGCAGAGCTTCAGGAATTGTACGCCATGTGCTGAGCCGACAACCTCACAGGGCACAGCACTGCGCTCGAGAACTCATTTATCTTGCCTTAGATACGACACAGGACCTAAATCTTCCCTCACTGTACATCGCTGACTTCTATGGGACTGCTCTAATGTAACACAAGGGCAGATGCAAGTTAAAAAAATTAAGATATTTCAAACCAGAACTAACCAAAAGCACACACTAAATAAGCTGCTACTGAGATCCAAAGATTTGGAGAAAGTTGTGGTCCAAACTGGACTTTCCGAAGCTTGGTTCTCACTAGGGCTTACATTTCCAAAGGGATGCAAAACAAGAAAATAACAAATAAAAACACTGAAATATAGAAAAAAAGATCCACTGATAATAAACTGCTAGGAAACAGGACAGCATCTCCCAAATATAGAGTTTTAAAGTGTTCAAAAAACAAAGTTAAGCCATATGACTTAAGAAACAGAAAAAATATCTTCTCTACATAGATAAGAGTGCCAACAGTTTGAACTGTGCAGTGCGGCACCCACCCCGCTGTAAGGCAAAGCTGCCAGGACTGGGACAACGATCAGTTCGGCAGCAAAGCAAATCATCAGCCCGCAGACAGAAACGCGGGAGCACACCCCGGCTTCCAGCGAGGGCACCCGCAGGACTGATGGGCACCGCGGGCACATCATTCCCAACGGGCACAGGCAGCACACCGAAAATACATCCTTCAAGGACATTCCAGGGCCCCAAGGGTGTTATTACAGCCGGCATAAGATATCTTTGAGCAAGTTGCTTAAAGAAATAAGTAGGTCAATGCTCATGTGTTGAACAGTCATAACAAAAAAAAAAAAAAGGGATCCTAATTGAGCTAAACGATCCCAACACAGCCTAATAGAGACTCTATTGCTGATGAGAGGCATGAAATTCAGCATAATGCCCATGCAGAATTACACTTTCTGCAGTTTGCACCTCTCCACCCTCTTGCTGCTGTTACTGCTGGCCTTTGCCAACAACAGCGCATTGCTCTGTTTCTTTGACGGACAAACTATCACCCAGGCACGAGATACAGCACTTGAGGTAGAAGCACTTTCAGACCAGTTTGACACACAGAAAGCAGAACTGGGGCATACCGAGTTTTCACAACAGCAGCTGTGCTATTAAATATCTAATTCACTGTCCCAAACCATGTTGAAAGGGAGTCCTTAGAAAATGAGCGCACTCAGAGTTTACGAGTATTTTGAAAATAATGGGGCCTTGAAAAGCAGATAAATATAATAGCAGCTATAATATAATAAATGTATAAGCAGATAATAAAATAACTCCAGTTAATGATCTTGCTTGTAATCAGAACAGTAAAGCAAATCAAAACCATAAAAACTTTCCCTGGGTTAAAACACATACACACACACACTACAGATTTTATGCTTGATAAGGATACTGCCTTTTCCTTATTTCATCATTATAGCCCTCACTTCTTTTCCCTTCTCCTTTTGCATAGTGACCTCTGAACTGCCTGGTCAGTTCATAAGCTTTGTGGGCAGGGACACGTCATACCTACGTGTCTGCAACACCTACAGGGTACCTGTGCTTCTGTAATAATACCCATGAGACTATATAGCTTTGCTTTTAACAAGCACCGTCAAGCAAACCCAAGCTAAACAAAGCTCAGTAGCTGCAATGACTATGTAGTTTAAACAGGTAGTTACATGTGGAGAGCTAAAGAGATYGCGATAGTCTGAAAGACTTCCGCTATCTCATGAGTGCAATTCTTTCGTAACCCAAATGTACTGTGTTCTTAACCAAACTCTGCATCAACTATAAGGTGAGCTATCATTTAAAACTCCCAAGTTACTGGGAGAGGCGATTACTATTAAAGTGCACTGCATACCCTACCACAAGGGCTCAGGAGATGGTCAGAGGTATGATGATACAGCAGTCAACAAAACTGAGAGGCAAAACGCGTGTGAGGGTTGAAACAGTTGCTTCTCCCAGGCTCCAGGCTCAAACCAGACAGGATCTGAGCACTCAGATTCCACCCAGTTAAATGTTTAAGTACGTCCTTAATACACAGGCAGAAATTCAAAACCACTTCACACTTGCAGTAACTATAGCCTTACACGTGTTACGTGAAGCAAGAATGCTCCGCACGTCTGGCTTTCCCCTCCCTTTTCAGACGTTTCCAGCAGTTTTGTGCCGCTGAAGCGGTGACGCACTGTCACTTTAAGACGGAGTTTGGAGGGTGGCCAGGAGGAAAGACAGACACATCCGGTTCAGAGGTAGCGCTGGCGACCGGCACCAGAAGGACCTGTAGCGCGGGCTGCCGGCACGGCCTTCACGCCGCGCTGTGCTCGGGGTCTCTGCACCCATGGGCCTCATCTCCTGCCTCCAGAGATGCGTTCAGCTCGTCATCTTGCCCGCATATATACTTGCCTATGTGGGTTTATGGGACTCCTTCTACAAGAAAGTTTTTCCATATATCATGGCCAAGTTTGCACCAATCTACAACCGTAAGGTCTACAAGCAGAAACAAGAGCTGTTCAGCAACTTAAGAAAATTTGCCGGCCCTTCAGGCCAGCTCAGGTTGTTGGAAATTGGCACAGGCACCGGCCCCAATTTCCAGTTCTACCCACCAGGCTGCCRGCTTACATGCACCGATCCTAATCCCAATTTCCAACAGTTCCTCCTCAAGAGCCTCTCGGAGAACCCACACCTCCACCTTGAACATTCGGTGGTTGCTTCTGGGGAGAATCTGCATCAGATATCGGATGGCACCATGGACGTAGTGGTGTGCACCTTAGTGTTGTGCTCTGTAACCGACGTCAACAAAGTCCTGAAAGAAGTTTTGCGAGTGCTCAGGCTGGTAAGCTGGGGCAGGGCGAGGGAGGGAGGCAGGGAATGATCCTGCTCTCACTTCTGATTTCCTTTCCCCTGCCAAATCCTCTTTCTTTCTCTCTTGTAATCTTGCCCATTAGAGAAGGGCTGCCAACTCCTTCACTCCTTACTGTGCTGTAGATACCTGTAGACCCTTCCGTGATCACAAGAGAGAGCATCCATCCTACTGTATCTCGTACCACTCAGATGCAACAGAATCAGGTCTGCACAGCGTACCACTCGCAAGTAATTTCTTTGGGCTGCTTCACCTGCAGATGGAAGAACTAGTTCATCCTGCTTTCCYGCTCCCTCCTTAGCACCTGGCCAGGGTGCTGCCAAGCGTGCAGAAGGCCTGGAGCACCTGCAAGGCGGCGCTGACTGCTGGGGCAATCGAGAGACAGCTACTCCAACAGGGCACCCCGGCTCCTGTACTCGCAGCTGGGCAGCCTGCAAAACCCCCAGACCAAAACTCTGAGGAGGTCCCGGGGGCCGGGAGGAGCAGGAGCAGAGCAGTACAGAATGAGGGTTACTGCAAGAAAACGGTGGACATGAGGGGCACAAAGGGAGAGAAGCAGGGAGGGATGCGAATTCTAACACAGGCAAAAGATTAACAAGCATTTCAGTTTATAGTTGCCCTGTGCATTCACTAGCAACTGCTCTCACCTTTAGACCTTAAGCATCTGACCAGGTATTTTCATTATAATCTAAGGTGACACTTGTAAAACCCCACATTCCCACATATTTATATGCCTCTCTTCCACTACAACAATACTTTTTTTCCACCAGTTATCTCAGAATAACCGGGGAAGGGTTTAAATTAAACTTAAGRCAAATCAAGTCTGCATGGGTTGGGTTAAATCTATGTAACTGGTCCTTCCTGTGTAAATAAGACTTCGTCCCTGGATGTGGCTAAAACCCCACTTCATTCCTCAAGGTAACCTTGTACACTCCTACAAAGCAAAACTAGGGAAGAGGCAATAAGATAAGGCAATAAGATCATACCCAACACTCTCCACTAAGAAGGGGAGGGAAATACCAGCTCAGCGTCCTTGACTTCTGTATGTGGATCCATTAGACAGCCTTTACTGTTACGAAAAGGCTTGCTTACATTACTAGATTTGCCTTTTATCTGTTGTTTATCAACACTGAAAGGCATCGAATTGGATGTGGCAAAAGACCCAGTTAAACACTGGCAGGGTTCACAAGACTGACAAAGAACAAACTATTACATGCTGTACCTACCCGCTGTAGCCTCTCTCTCTCTCATCTGGGACATTTGATTTCTGCTTGCTAACAGCTATCTCACATGCTTCACAAACATTAAGAAATTAGCTCTTTTAATTGCTGGGACGGAGAGTAAGCAACTTGTTTATTCACATTTTACTGATGAGAACTGAAACCCAGGGAAGTTAAGTGGCTTGTCCAAGATCATGCAAGGTAGCTGGGGCAGAGATAAATACCCTGTGACAGCAATTCCCAACCACCAGACCATACTGCCTCTTGCAGAATTATAAGCTGCAAATAAATAAATAATCATCCAGTAAATAAGTAATCATCCAGTAAAACCCACTACCTTCTACACAGATTGAATGGGAGGCAGTTACAGAGGCTTCACTACTCAAAACGAACATGAATCCATCATGCATAATCTCTAGGAAAGGAGGCCAGTCTCCAGAGAGGTGAAAAAAGGCAGCCTGTTCGCTAAAAAGTAAATAATAAAATTCTACGTACAGAGGTGAAAGTTCCTAAGTCCTTTTTATAGTTTTTTATGGCATTGTTTTACAGGGTGGAGCATTTTACTTTTTGGAGCATGTGGCTGCAGATCATTCCAGTTGGACCTACTTTTGGCAAAGGGTCTGTGACCCAGCCTGGAAGTGTTTTGGAGACGGGTGTTCCTTGAGCAGAGACACACAGAAGAACCTGGAGAAAACTAACTTCTCAGAACTGAACTTGAGGCGCATACATGTCGCACCCCGCTGGATTCCTACCAGTCCTCATATCATTGGATATGCAGTAAAATAAATGACCACGAGCGCTGCAGGACACAGAACGTCCCTTCGGCAGCTCCTTTCACACTTTTTATAAAGTATTTTTCACTGCGTAGTAGCCTTACAGTAAACCCATGTACAGCAGCTAAGTACCCAGAATAAAAACATGAAAAACTTTGTGAGCATCCATAGCTCGTTCAAACGGGGAATCACATTCTTCCATTTGCTGGATGGAGCTCTTAAATAGAGCTGTGGCACAAGGACCAAGCAGATTGGAAACAAAACCAGAGAACGCATTTCAGTGCAATGCAAAATAAAGGAGGAGTCACCATCTCAGAGTTGAGAAAGGGAAGAGGGAAGAAAGGGAACAGATCTGTGCCAACAAATACAGAGAGCTAACGTCCTTCTAATAGCAGAGACTATTACTCAACCTTTAAGATTTCAGATTCAGGACACATACATAATAGATACAGCATCAGTACAAGCCTTTTTCTTTCAGTCTTCCCATTACAAAATACCGCTAGGAGCCGGCGTTCATTCTCCCATGCCAGTTGAGTCCTCCCTTACTGGACTGTTTATTCAGGGAAGTGCCCATTAGAGCACCAGTTCACTACACAGAGCTTTCACCGGCCATTAGATGCTAATGCTATCAGCCTAGATTTAACTTACAACCTACGAAGCAAGAAACAGAACTTCTTACCCTGGGAGAAAGTTGGCATTTGTTAAATCAGATGGCAGAAAACTCATCTCAGCTGTGAAACGGTCACCACTAAGCCATGCTCTTACAGCTCTTTTGTCACGCCCTGCTAAAAAGTTAAACCTATGCTTAAACTCTTCATATTCTACTCTCCCTTCGGTCCAGATTACACCTTTAAGGTGCCAAGTCTTTTTTAAAAGCCACACATTTCATTAGGAATGTTTTCCAGTTAAACTCCCCTAGGACACCAAGAGAAGGTGCTGCTATCTTGGCCACTGTTTAACCTTCTTTTTGATTTCCCACAGTAAAGCACCTAAGAATTAAAACCTAGTGCAAATGATTTTTAAGAAAAGAATGCACTTAATGCCTCTGTTTTGTGCTCCACACGCATCCAACTGGTCTACACAGAAAGTACATCTGAAGTAATTCCCACTGTTTAGATTTGCTTCTCCAACGTAGTCACCACATGATGGAGGCATGAAGGTGTGACAACAGAGTTTAGCAATAAAGCAGTCTAATAACGATGCTGCCGTATGCTGGGTATTTTATTTGCTTTCTGACCACTAGAGGGAGGAGGCAACTCCGGACAACAAGGCTACCTAGCATTCAACAGAAAAATCAACTTCTCCAGGGCAATTCGCAACAGAACTGCTGGAATTGGGGATCTAAAGTTGAGTGGGGCAAACAGTTCCCTCGTCCCTTTACTAGGCTCACTCAGGCAGAGCAATTAAATGTCAGTGGCTAATCTACACTGCTACTGCTAAACCCTGTGAAAAAACACCGGTGATAGCAAAATTGAAAAAGTTTTACAGAAGGCATTTAGCATAAAACGGACTGTACATTGTCAACTCAGGCTTATAAAGTTAATAAAACCAAGCTACTACAGACAGCAATTACTGAATTAATAAATTGTTTTATCTCTGGTCCACGATTCCTATAAAAGATCTGAAAGGTAACTAAGAAAAGCAAGTTCATTCACCACAAAGGAGCCCACATCCGCATATCAAAATATTTTAGGTGTCCATGAAGTGGAAAGACTGAAAGCTGCTGTTGCAGAGAAAGCACACAGCAAGTAGCTGACTAGCTCATCCAGCTACTTTGGACACCTAAAACAAGGTGGTAAACAACCCTTAAATACACCTTTAAAATGTTAAACAAACAAAATTAAATGTCCACAGCAAATCCGGAGTTCAGATTAACTTCCTACCACTCACTGAAAACAAGATACGGTTTCTTTAAGAGATATGAACCGTAATCTGAAACTGCTGAACACCAGATTAGGGTGATGGATGACATTTTGCCAACAGTTAAATACAAAGATGCACTGTCCAGTTTATCTAGGTTACTTAACGGGCTGGCAGCTCCTTTCTGGCCCGAGCTGGGACACTACGGTAACTGTTTGGTATGCAGTGCTGTTTTTCCCTTCCTCGTCTGTGACTGGACTTTAAAATCAGCTTTAGAGAAAAGTCCACCCCATCAATCCAAAGAGTTGCACTTCAAGAGGAACACAGCGAGTACACAAACCCAGCTCGAAGTTTCAAGTGCTAACACGTAGAGGAACGAGCTCTGCGCCGTACGGATCCGTTGCCCCCACGCTGGAAATGACGGAGGTCAGCATTCTCCTCTTCCGTGCCTGCCTCGCGCTGCTCGCCATGCCCATCTACCTGCTATCATTCCTGGGTATATGGGAGCCTTTCTGTAAGAAGGTATTTTTTCCTTTCTTCCTCGAGAAGCTTTCTGCAGTTCACAACAGGAAAACACTGAGGCAGAAACAGGAGCTATTTCATAATCTGCCCGAGTTTGCGGGTCCCTCAGGAGAGCTGAAGCTGCTGGAGATCGGGACCGGCTGTGGTGCTAACTTCCAGTTCTACCCACCAGGCTGCAAAGTGACATGCACCGATATAAACCCTCACTTCCAGAAAGGCCTTTCTCGAAGCATGAGCCAGAACCAGCACCTCCACTATGAGCGTTTCTTAGTAGCTGCAGCGGAAGACCTGAGCCAGGTGCCCAGCGGCTCTGTGGACGCAGTCGTTTGCACTTTAGTCCTATGCTCTGTGAAGGATGTAAACAGAGCCCTGAAAGAAGCACAGCGAGTGCTCAGACCAGTGAGTATTTGAAGTTTTATGTTATTTCTTTTATCATCTATTCCAGAGGCACTGCACCAAAACAAAAAGTTGACTTTGAGCTGACAAGCTAGACCCTGTTTTTCGTAGTAAAACAAGATTTACAACCACCCTGCAATGCTATATGGTGCAAAGCAGTAGTAGCACACTGGTCAGTCAGTCTTAGTTCAGCCTTAAAAGTAACACAGTAAGCAACTAGAACTGCCATTAATTTTGGAAGCAATTACAGCACATCATTTAAAGCAGAAGTGGCTCCTTTGTTATTGTCCCTCCCCCCACACACCAGATTTTCTTTTAGGGAGAAGGGGGGAAGGTCTCCAATCAAGACTGAAAGTCTGTGTTTTAAACAAACTGCTTTAGCCTCTTAGAAGAGGGCCTGATCTACCTGTATGACTAAAGCAATCTAAATGCCTTCATTCCCCGTAGTGTCTCATTCAAGTTAAGGATAAAAAAAGCTATTTTTTGCAATAAAATTTCAGCCTTTAAAATGGTACTGTCAACTCAATCCTTTGGGATGTCAAAAACCCGGTGAGTTCTAGTAGGGTTCATACATTTCACCTACTTTCCTTTGAAAAATGACACGCTAGCAACTGTAATTTAAACAAAAAGACAAAGAACAAACTATTGCTAAAAGAACAAAGGGATCCAGTAAGTACACCTTTCATCCTTTCAGAACATGCATTTTGAATCTCTGCAAGTTTCCTGCTTATATTAATTCCAATTGACATTACAGAGGTAAAAAAGCTGGCAGGAAAGGGGTAGAAAGATACTGTCGAAGTGAGCGAATTGCGTTTCCCATGCATCAAATAGTGTTTGAGAAAAGGTGGGTCAGAGAGGGAAGCATCCGCTGCGTGTGCGTTCCTTCTGTGATATTCTAAGATGACTTTGCTTCCCCAGGGTGGCGCTTTCTATTTCTTAGATCACGTGGCTGCTGATCACTCCAGCTGGAAGTATTTTTGGCAGCAGATCTGCTATCCGACTTGGAAACTCGTGTTTGCTGGGTGCTGCCTAACAAGAGAGACATGGAAAAGCCTAGAACAGGCCAACTTCTCCGAACTGAAATTACAACACATCAGCGTTCCTCTACCCTGGACACCTATTAAGCCTCATATCATTGGATATGCTGTGAAGTAATTCATGTTGCACTGTAACTTTCTCCCCTGTCCTCCAAGAAATTCCTTGACATAGTCAAAGCTGCAAAATGGTATATGCTAATCTAAATAGCCACACCCAGGTTAACATGATTAAGCTTCAGTTATCTTAAGTTTCTGCTTTAAATGTCAAATGAGGAAGAAGTTCAGCTTTCTAAAAATCTTGAAATGGAAATAATTACACTGATGATAGGCTTTATAGGTAAAGCATCAGCAACTGGTATTCTGAAGTTCCAGACAGCACAAAAATAAAGCAGATCTGCCTGGGCAGACGTTAAACCCTTAGAACGACTGCAGTGTGCTGGCTGTGCCTCGCCAACGCTAGAAAACCCTCCCCGGTTCGCGGCGGTTTGAGAAATGCCTCACCGCTGGCACGAGCGCACGCTCAAACCCTTCCTTATCTCATCTAGACTCACCGAGTTTCGAAACAAGGCTGATTTGCTCGTGCAGCTGCAAGAGCATGCAAACATTTTGGTAAAGAGACAAAAAAAAAAAAAAAAATTAACTCCTTACTCAGGGGAGCCTCTGCTTAACTGGCAGGCGATTCCTCGGGATGCTCCCAGGCCGATTTCCGCCGTGAAAAAGCGGGCAGAGCGGGGTGCGGCCACCATCACCGCTCGCCTGCAGAGAAGCGGACGCGCTGACAGGCCGCTTTCCACCTTGCCGGCCCAGCCCGTTCCCCCTTTTCTCTGCTTTGTTATCGCAGCTTATTTCGAGTGTTACGAAACGGGCAGGTTTCCCGTCAAACCCTCAGGCACAACCGTTACGCTCCAAGTGTACAAGCGTATAAACCCCCCTCCCCCCCCCCACCCACACCGTGCGGCCGTTGGCGGCCGTTGCGCGTCACGTGCCCCGCCACAGCGGCGCGGCCGCCATTTTGCCCCGTCGACGGAGGATGCGGCCGAGGCTCCCCGTCGCCTCACTGCTGCTGCCGCTGCTCGCGGGCGCCGTGCCCGATGCCCCGGCCCCCTGGATTCCCACTGAAGGTAGCGCCGCTCTCGCCGAGCGCTGCGGGAGAGCAGCGGGCGTCGAAAGCAGCGGGCGCGGGCAGGTTCAAGCGGTTGGGCGCGCCTGCGCGTCGCCGGCCGCGTGGGAGAACTACAGTTCCCGTGAGCCCCCGCGCGGCGGCGGGAAGCRCCGCGCGGGCGGGCGCCATGACGGCGCGGCTGCCTCAGGGAGGAGGGAGCCGGGCCCCTTTTGCCGCACGGCTTCATTCCACGGTTACCCGCAGACACGCAGGGAAAGGGTTTCTGCCTACGCACAGATGAGATCAATACCAAAAAGCAGCAGTGACGGGAACCCACTGGAAACCACTTACAGTGACTGGAAACCGCCCTAGCACGGGAAACCACTCACAAAAATGCATATGCGGCCCTATACAACAAGCACGTATACAGCTACCGAACAACGCACGCACAGCCAGATACAGTAAATAAATACCTCACGGCACGAGAGAAAATCCAAGGGATCTTCAGAATCAGGGCTCCAGTGCGAACATCCAAATAAATAAATAAATACCACAGTATATGCCAAAAAACCCCGCTGCCAGCAGAGCTCCACTGCGAACGTCCAAATAAATAAATACCACAGTATATACCAAAACCTCCCCCCCGCTGCCAGCCTGCTGCTAAAGCTGCGTGTCTGCTCTCTTTTGCAGAGTGCGGTGAACGGCCGCTCGCCGAGATGCTCTCGGGGCCTCGGATCGTGGGTGGACGCGATGCCCAAGYGGGAGCATGGCCGTGGTTAGTCAGCCTCCAAATTCACCAAATTGGTGTAAAATTTAAGCACGTATGCGGTGGAGCTTTAGTTAACGAGAACTCAGTGCTTTCAGCTGCCCACTGCGCTACRGGGAAGAAGTATGTATCCATCTAAAACGTCTTTTTACTGAGTATGACAAGGGCATAGAGCAGAAAAGCATCACCTTTGAGTCACGTAATTTAATTTGTATCGGTTGTATCTTTGGGAAAAAAAATGGAAATCAATGGGACCGAGCTCTGATAACGCAGAACCAAACTATCCAACTCCTGTTTGCCAGTACTGCCCACCGGTGGTACCTGAGGACCAAAACCCTTCCCTTCGCCCTCCTTGGCTGCAGCAGCCACGCTTGGTGACTGCTGCCGTCCCGGCATGCCCGGTATGGGAAGTTACACCTTAAAATTAAGTCAGCATCAAGACATTTTGGAAACGCGCTTCTGATTTGGCCCAGAACAACCTTTGTTACTTTTGCCGAAGGTTGGGTTGTTCTCATATCTATGCAACGTTTTTGTTAGGCTGGGGGGTTTCTGTTTTTTCCCTTTTTTTTTTTTTTTTAACATGAATTTCTATTTTTTCTCAATAGATTTTTCTAAACTAGTAAAGCTCACTGCAAATAGAAAATGTTGCAATATTTAGATTAGAAAAATTGCAACTCGTTAGTTTTTTTCAGTTTTAACATTACTTCCATTTTTTCTTGCTTAACAGAACCAACAATTTGGCACTCTAGTACCTTTTCTTTGACAATGTGGTAATAATAATAACATGCCTCAGAAGAGGCTTCATTGTACTTAGAGCAATTCTGCTGTATTTCAGCTATTTGCTCACTGTTGCCTTTACTATAGCCTTTAAAATAGTTGCAAAATTTGCACATTAGTTCATGCAAGTTGATATTGACTGCATTGTCTTTGTTGACGCAACCATGACATGAGGGAAACAGAACTGCCAAAATYTCTTTGAACTTTGAAACTTTAATCTTAACCATCTTAACCAATTTTAACTTTAACCACTTTAGTGCACTTTTACAAACATTGATTTATAGTGGCATTTTATTGCAAATAATCAATTTAGTTTTTATCTTATACTCTGAAGAATTTTGAATATTAGTCTGAATTTTATAGCCTGCCCCTTTCTCCATTACAGGCCAAATTCAATTACCACTTAATATCAGTTAAGTTTTTTTTTTTTCCTTCAGACTTGAATAGAAACTAGGTCTGCATGACTCTGGTCCTATTTCTAAATTTAAGTTGATATTAATATTTGTAACTTCTGGTTACTGGATTTTTTGAATCTAGGCACAAGCACTGTCTTTACAAGCACCACGGGTACAAGCCTACCTCCTTTTTGTAAAAGAAATCCATGTGGTTATCTTCTTCAACTGAATACCTCCTGGGTGGCCTCTGCTGGGACAGTGGTGGGAAGCAAAATCTGAATTATCAGCTTAAATCATTAATCTGAATTTGCTTTAAAAGATATAACCAGCATTAGGCAAACTGAGTATTCAATACAGCCAAAACTGTCATTAGCCAAATTTGTTCCAAAAACTATTTACTACAGAATTTTCAAGGTGTATTCTCAAAGGTGCTTAAGCCAACACTAAAGCAATAGTTTAAAAAATGCCATCAAGAAATGTATTTATGTTAAGATAACTAAGAAATATATGAATTCTCTTTTAGGGACCCATATTACTGGAGAGCTGTGATAGGTGTGCATAACCTTTGGAAACATGATAAACATACAACAAAAAGAAATATTAGAAACATCACTGTCCATCCAGAATTCCGGAAAGAAACATTTGAAAATGATATTGCATTATTTAAACTTGATTCCTCTGTACACTACAACGACTATATTCAGCCTATCTGCTTACCTTCCGCACACCTTTACCTATATATCGACAACGAAACAGACTGCTTTATAAGTGGTTGGGGACGTATAGCCGAGAAAGGTAAAATTTTACTTGCTTGACTGACCACGTTATGAGCTAAATAACTGATTGCAGGTTTCAGTCCCTCAGGCTGACTGACATAACTGAATCAGCTTGGGTTATAGTCTCCTCACAAAACATCATTAAATCCTTCTGCAGCTGAAAATCTGCTCTCCTTGATCTTTCCATTGAAAGCAGATTAGGCCTACAAAGATGTAACCCAAAGGCATAATTTGATTTTTAGCCTTTCTTCCAAGGATAACATGACAAGAGGAAAATAAACTAGCCCGACTTTCAGATTTTTGGTACAGTTACTCAATATTGGCTGCCAGAAATAGTTTTTTATTGAAAAACAAAAATTCTCATGCAATGCGTTGTGAACATAGGGCTCCCAGTGTAATTTTGGCCTTAGTCGCAATGGTCACACACTTGATAGGATGTAACTTAGTGGTGTGCATCCTTATTGAGTGGAGATTTAAAGGGCAGCCAGGGATCACACAAGCTTGTTTGAGAAGTCACCTCTGACATCTRGAACACAGCTAGTGACCAATGTCATTATCATTAATGTTTCTTCAGAGCAAGAAGGGCAAAAACTACAGCAGTCCCAAATCTGCAAATACTTAACTGACTTAAGCTTAAATCCACTAGAAGCAGGCACAGTCTCTGTATTAAGTACACRTCTAAGCAGGTATAGAATTAGGCTTAAAGTACCAAAACAGGAAAAAGAGAACACAGTAAGAATTGCTACGCACAACAGCACAAATATTTTATCTTTTATATATACTGCTTTCCATTACAGGCAAAACCTCGGCTGTATTAAAAGAAGCACAAGTGGAAATCATTCCTTCTGATGTCTGTAACGCTTTTGATTCCTACGGAGGACTGGTTAACAGCAACATGATTTGTGCTGGCTCTGAATCTGGAGGCATCGATAGCTGTCAGGTAAGAATGAACATCGTGCCCAACCTGCCACCATGGAAACCACTAAGCCAAATTCCCATGGGCATCACGATGACCGACATTTGTAGCATAATTAATTAAAACAGTACAAACAATAAACAAAACAGATGTCAAACTGAAAAAAAGAAGTATCATAAATAGAGAGGTAAGATGGTGATCCCAAAGAAAAATCGTATCTCAGAAACACACAAAAAAAATCAGTGATCCTTGGCGGGAGGCAAGAATAAGTTAACAGGAGTGAAAGGAGAAAGAACCCAAACAGAGCGCACAGATATTACCATATTTATACAACACTTCTCACAAAAATTTCAATAAGATACACATTATACAAACATACATATATATACACCCACATATACACATCATTGTACATATGCAGTGTATATGAAGCAYACACTTTACATGTTTTTATGCTTTTGAAAGAGAACAGCAGCACTGGAAAGTGGTTTGGTTCAGTGGCAAGATTGTAAATTAAATGCTGAGCGATCAGTATCTCTTTCTCAGAAAAGAGAATTCTCAAGTCAAAAGCACCAGTATACAAAGTTGGGGCATCAGTGGTGATATGCAGACATTTAGTGCAGAAGATATTTATAATTTAAAAATATAGTGTATTCATAAGTACTTAGTCTGATAGACTTCCTGCTTTCCTCAGCACGCTTTCTCTAAGTGATTTGGCAAAGATTCAGGGTTGTGTATTCATTACCATGTTTCTTGGTACTTACAGTCATATATTGTGTGGACAGTGTAATTTGAATTCTCATATTAACTGATGACTAAGAAAGTTTAGGGAGACAAATCTTAGAATGAAAAGCTGGGGAAAAAAAAAAGAAAAAATTCAACTTCACTTAAAGGCACTGAAACAATCACGTCGATATGGTATTCTGGTCAAGGTAGTATCACCCAGGGAAATTTATTTTGATTTGTCCATGGATTTTGGATACAGGAGACTTTTCGTTGATTAAGAAAAGGGGGATACATTACTGCCCTAATGCTACATTCATTCTTAGAAGGGAAATGTTACTACTTTTTGGTTTAATGTTGGTAATGTGGTAATGTTATTTACAGGGGGACAGCGGTGGACCTTTAACGTGCTATTACCCTAGTACCAGCAAGTACTATCTAATCGGGATTACCAGTTTTGGAATTGGCTGTGGCCGACCAAAACTGCCTGGGATCTATGTCCGTTTATCTCYGTACAGAAGATGGGTAATATCTGAACTTCTGTTGAGTAACAAGGCTGTGAATCCCATGAGCATCACACTTGTGATCCTTCTGACTGTGAGATGTATAGCGCTTGCATAGGCTTTCTAAAGTGACAGGCTGTTGCATCATCATAGCAGAGGTTTGGGCTGTTTGTTAAAACTTTGAAAAGAGAGCTAACTCATGTTTTATAAGACTAAATCTCACTGTAAAAGGACATGCTTATTTTTTTAGAAAGCGTGTTTTTATCCAATTTCTGTATGTATATATATAAAACCTTTTAATAAAGCAATATTATTTTTGGAGTTATATTATTTCTTGTAAACATATGAACTAAAGCAAGGCACACACAAAAAAAATATATACAACCATTTGCTATGAATGTAAGGTTTCAAATGATGATAAAACACCATCTTTTGGGGAGTACGAAACAGATGAATTCATTATGTTTAAAACCATTAAAGTATACATCACCGTGATAATTTTAGAGAATATTAATTCCCTATTTGTTGGAAGAAAGCCGATGATTTACAATTTAACCTGGTCATACAGTGTACATAGTATTCTAGCTTAAAGGAACACTGCAATGTATATTGTTGCTCTGAACTGTAAAGCCTTAGCATTCTTGCAACAAAATGTGTTTTCATCAATACTGAATTTATTTTCTTTTAAAAAGCCACTCTGATGGGCATGTCTCGGCATACAGTAAACATAATAATTTTAGGCTGATGAAAACAATCCTATAAGCATGAAACATAGCTAATTAAAATCACCTACCAGTCCTTCCAAGTCCATCTCCAAAAAGTTTGGAATTTTATTATCTTAGTTTTCTGTCTTCTGCCTTTGAGATCCATACTAACAGTAGAGGAAATAACAACAGCCTTGACTCTAATAATGAAATTTAATATAGAAATGTTACCAACTGAAAATATTTTTTCCTTCCCTCTTCCTATACTTTTCCAGCTATCAGAAGCTTAGGTATTACTTAACACCACATGTGTTTGCTGATAGAAGGGATACTCCCTCTGCTGGACGAATACTAACAGAGCACAGAATGTTTTTAGTTGTCAGTGGCTCAGTTTAAACAAAACTAGAAAGGAAAAAAAAATCTGTAAAAGACAAAAGGTATTCTCCACTAATTAGTTTTAGTGATGACTAAATTCTACACATAAATAACTCAGCATTCTGCTTGCCTGCTGAAAGAACACACCAAGGAAAGGATCTCTGGAAGCTGCTTCTTAGACTGTTTAAGTATTTATTCTTGGCCAGTACAAAAGACCTGATACTAGATAAAATAGACATTTGGACTGAACCACTGCAACAGTATGTTAACTAAAAATAAACTGATCAATAAATAAGGAACATCAGAATTATATTTTGGCGACTTTATTTACCAAGGTCAAAATTTTCAACCATCTAACTGTTTCAACAAATATTTACAGTTCATATAAAGCATGTATTTTTGTTTGGAAATAACCAGCAGAACAGTATTTGGTATTATCTCTCTTACTGTCAGGATGTACATTTTACTCTCTTACCATGTAGATTTTGAAATAAATCCAAAATAACTACTGCATGATAAGTGATTACTTAAAGAGCAAACCCATGTTACTGTTTCATATGCTCTTTCCCAAAACACTGTTATTTTGAGAGGATAAAAATTTACTAACATTATGTCTGGCAGCATTACATTTGTTTCACTTGCTGAATACAGAAAGAATTGGCCACCATTTTTCATACAGCCTTAACACTTGATAGCTTTTTAAATTATTCCATATGACAAAAGAAGGTAAAAGAACAACAGCACACAATGAGGATCAAAATACCATACAGAGGAGTTATCTAATTAGTTTCAGTACTGTAGGTCAAACCCTGCCCTCTTACACATATGCCGAATAGCGTACACACACCTGATGGTAGACAGGTCCGAATCTCTGAGGTGCTGAGCGCATCCCAAGAGGTGTTTCATTTTTCCTGAAATCCCCCTAACAGACGGCGGAGGCACCAAGCACCTCTTCTGAAGCAGTTTCATAACATAATGACTTTCTCAATCTTGCTCATTACTTTTGATGTGCAACCAGAGCGCTTTTTTTGACATGACTGAGAACACAAATGTCTACTTCAGTTTGGCCTAAAGGAAACGTATAGTGGATCATGTCCATAACAATCATATATTAAACTTTAGAAACAAAAATATTTTTATAGCCTACTAACAGTGTGATTGTGGAACGCAGTCTCATACCATTTGCAAAGAGCTCTGCTTGCTAAGAAGCCCATTAATTCAAAAATGAGTAAAATAAAAAATACTGACTGACCATATGATAAACAATACACATCTAGGGAGTGAGTACGCCTTTTAATTTCATTCAGATCTGAGCTAGCACAACACACACACATAGCTCTAACACCTTTTAATAGCATAGTCCATAGTGCAATTCCCGCTGACATAACTGGAAGCAGGATTCAATCCTAACTATGGAAAATAGTGTATTTATTATTCATGCAATAAGCACTGTATACACATTTTTCTATTTACACCCAAGAGTCCTGATCATGTCAAACATCATTTAATTTTCACCTGAAATAAATCAAAATGATACAAACTAGAATCTCTGATAGCAATAAGATCAAATGTGCAGATATTATCAACTGGGGGGGGGGGGAAGCCCTGATCTCTTTTTTTTTTTCCCTCCAATACTCTTTAGGATCCATTTTGTTGCAAGTTGCCTACAGACATACAAAATTAATTCAAATATCTCCTACACCAAAGAGGATCTCATTTGACTTTGTACTACCCATAAAAATATATGATTGAAAATCTGGTTCACAAAATATTCCATTTGTTTACTAAAATGAAATATATAAACTGTCAAAATACGTATATAAACTCAATTTCAGAATTTGTAAAGATCACAATTTAGCTACAAAATATACCAACCATCTACCTGTTTTTAATAGAATATTTTCTTACAAAGATACCATTACTTTGCAAAATATTGCCTACCTTACAAAATTAGTCTGGAAATTTTGCACTACTTTCAGCATATAAACCCTATGTTAGAACCTCATTAAACCCTTTGGTATATGTCTTCAATTTTTTTATTTTACTGTTCTTCTCTTATTTGGTTTAAATGTTCCAAAGCACAGTAGAATCTCCAAACAGAATAAGCCATGCRTGTATAATTGTAGATATAATCAGCACACCATTTATTTTTCAATTATAGACGTTTATCATGCCCAGCAACTAAGAACAAACTATTTTAAAATCATTCTCCAGAAACTTTTGTTCACCAGTACTCGTTTTACCAAACTGTGGTTTAAAATAATTGGAGGTGTTGAATTCTCTGAAGAATTATCAACACCTTATTTCACATGCCTCAGACATTTTCAGGACTAGGCCTCTCACTGCTTTCTGCAAAACCTTTCCAAATCTGATAAACACAGCAAACATTAAAAAAAAAAAAAAAAACTTTTAAACTGTCAGCTGAGAAAGAATAAACATAATTTATACCTCTAGCAAAGTATTAGCTTTTTTTTTTTTAATCATCTTTACCTGTAAATAACAACTTACAGGTTAAAATAAAAATATTTACATACAAATAACTGAAAGAAAAAGTAAGGATTGAAAAAACAGTAAGAAATCATATACTGGTTATAAATGTTACTAATAATGTCAGCTATGGCAAGGATTCCATTTCATCCGTATTTTAATTGTAACCAAATATTGCCTCCATTACAAAAGGTATTTGTAGCTCAAAGAAATTCTAATCACCTGTCTGGTAAAACGTGAATGTCCTTTTATTGTAGATGCAATCTTGACTTTAATGAAGTTTCCAGTTGTGCCAGCAGGAATTTTGGTGAGGTTTTCTCGTTCCTTTTTGTACTTTGTCACCAACATGTAAATAAAATCTATATAGTCTTTAAGTTGTGAAATCTAGGTAGAAAAGTTTCATTTTTGACCTTTCATCTAGTTTAAAAAATTCAGTATAAAAAAAATTCTCCTCTGAAATTTAAACAGTCCACAAAAGTTTTACCTTCTTTTCTTACACACTTTTATGACAGTAAAGATCTTTCAAAGTTTTTAGCTCTTCAATTAAAGTTTTGTTTTGATTTTCCAGGACTGCAACTCGATTTTCCAGACATTTCACATACTCTTTCTTCTTTCTACGGCATTCTCGAGCAGCTTCTCTGGAACAGACAGACAGAAGTCACTGTTTATTTCATCTGAGATTTGAGCATTTTATGAGTGTTATAACACTGACCAATATGAGATGAGGGAGTTGGCACTGGCATCATTAGCAGAACAAACTGCAACAGTAGGTGGAGAGCATGAAATTTAGCAGTATCTGCTAACACACATGGTAGTCAATCTGCAGGGAAAAAACAGCTTGTTTTCTCCAAATTCCACATAGCATATTTTGGTCAAAATCTCTGAGGTTTTTACTGACTGGATGCAGCATACCATACTGATGGCACACTCATTTAAATTAGCTTAAATTTAATCTGTCCTTTGAAGACCTATTTTAGCACATTAAACTAACAAATAAAAGCAGCCCGTGCGCATTTACATACCTGTTCTTCATCAGCCTTATTTCTCGTTTCAACTGTGGATCATCTGTCTTACTGGTCTGCGATGTCAGAGTGACAGGAGATGTCATAACCACAGTCTGAGGAAGGGATGTGGTAGTTGGTGTGGTGCGGATCTGGTAAGTCTGCATGTCTCCTGATGCGGCTGTTACAGAAACAGTGCAAGATGTCAAAACGCGGTAGCGTTAGGAAGTTACACTTTCATCCGGAATCAGTATTTCTAAGCAGTTCCAGAAGGCATACTCACTCTGCACGACCACCTGGTTGCTGGGTACGAGTATCTGTTGACCATCTGATGTTTGTGCATATTGCAGGATTGTTGCCCCAGGCTGAGCACCACCAGCGTTTGTCATCGTTAACGTCTGCAGACCCTGCACACCATCTGCGCTTGGACTGGCCAGCTGCAATCCATTTGCGGCAATGGCAACTTAAAGAAAAAGGAACATGCACGAAAAGATTTGTAGCTCTGCATTATAGAATATAGATGGAGCTGAATCTGCACACTGTACATTCATTCCAACTGGCAAATCTGTATCTTAACGCACCACTAAAAATATTCCCTATTTTGAAAGGCTTTATTCTTTGTGACCTTTAATAGTCAGATCTCGTTGTTGGGTTCTAACTAAACATCTACATACTTCATCTTACTGAGGTTTCTTCTACAGGAACTGAGTATCATGAACAATGTAATTTAGATTTACTTTTTTGTAATTCCCATATTTTGAAGATTTAAAAACTTGGTTTTTAACTGCTTTCACTTTCAGACTCACATACAAACACACAGCTTTTTGGTTTGCAAACACAATGATTACTAGATGATAAAATGAAAGAAACAAATCCTTTTTATTTCTCCGATACCACAGGAATGCATTTTCGCCCTAAGGTTTATGCAACTGTATCTTTAACAGTCTTACATTTTGGACTAAATCTAACACTAGAAGACTGCTATTTAAATTATTTTTTCTTGCTGTAAAACAAATATAACAACATTTCCCTTTTACATATTTTTAATGTYGTCTTAATACACAAAAATTAAGACAATGCAGTTTTGAGTTTATCTGTAATCTTTAGATATCAGTTTATTTCCACATAACAGTAGTAGCTTCATTAACTGCTAAATGAATAAACCATCTTTTTTGTTTCACCTTAGTGATATATATCACAAACAAAAACCTGTATTTTGGGAAAAGTTTAATAAAAGTACATCCAGTTAGGTATGTATTTTGTATAACATACTGTACTGTCCAGTGCTCGTCTGGTAGATAGGTGTGGGGACAGACATAGATGTAACAGTAGAGACACCAGGACTTTCCTCATCTCCTTTTCTATCCCGCGTATCTTCAGAAGAAAGATCTTTCAAGATTTTTCTATAAAAAAAAGTTTCCATATCAGCTCTAATAATAGGCAACAGCTATAAATTACTGCAACAACAGTTGCAAAATACTGTTGCTATTTTGTATTACAGAAATAAATGCTAAAATTTTGATATAAAACAGTTTTGGAAATGAATACAATTTTGTATGAGGTGACTGTCTCAAAGTCTTTCTGCAATTATATTTCTGTAGTTTATGAATTCTTGTTTTCTGTTAAATATTTTAATCATTTTATGCTGACAGAGCTAAGAACAATTCAAGTCAGCTACTGATTGATAAAATATTTGCATGCACAATTCAGTGCAAATTCCAGATTTTCAATCATTATCCTCTAAAAGCCTTAGATGTTTGCACTGGTAAGCCTGCAATAATCTGTACCATTTGCAGTAGATTTCAGTAACCTTCAGAAAAACAATGTACTGAAGACACTTTGTACTGAAGTTGTTCTAGCACTGCAGCTGCATCATTTCATTTCAGTAAAAGCTGCACCAGAGTTTCCATCATAAACATTCTTCCAGGGATTTATAACTGGCCTGTTAAGAGATTTTTCTGATTTAAAATTTGATCCTCCAATTCTCTCAAGAATATGCTTTGTATATCCAATTAAAACCAGTTTGCTCTGTCTGCTGTCAGAATAAACTAGGAAACAGATTACTGCAAAAAAGTTTTAAAATGAATCTTTTGCTCTTTCAATACAAAGTAAGGCTTTTTATTTGTGTTCTGCATTTAAGTCTTGCACAGCTTCTCAAACAAGCAATGTACTATGTAACAGCACCCTATGAAAACAGACACATCCCTATTTAAAAGAAGAACCGGCGGAGGTATGAATTTTATGCATCTTACCCCAGGCCAAATGATGAGTTAGTGGTAGTTATATGAAGAGAAAAGCAGAGCTGACAACAGCCGATCCCAAATCCACACCGCTAAAACAGTTCTCTCATAGAAGCTCGTCTTGCAGCTTCTATTTTCCTACCCTGGCTACTTTTATTGAGGATTTTTAACTGCTCTTTTCCACCACCATTTTTGGAGTGCATGCAAAATATTAAAATCCCTCCTAAATGGTTTGCTTTGGTACATAATTCAAGATGAGATAAACCCGACAGAAAGTATTAAGAGGAGTGAACAGGGATAAAATATTCAAAAAACGAAAAGCAGTGGCCAAAGTGGGAACAGTAATCACAGACAGGAATGTCGAGTAAGTTCATAAACTCTTTTAAAATTTTCAGGATGTTATTGTAAAAAAGTACTAAATTTTGTGTCTTTTTAATTTCTAACAAATGTATTATTTGAAAGGCTAGCACACAGTATTTGATTACTTTCCTCATTTCAGTAAAATGAGATCATTAAGTAAAAATGCAGCTGATAAACAATTTTCCCCACACCACCTCTTCTTGGAGCTGATCTCTAGTTTTATTTAAGCCAGTTTCCTTGTAGCAATTGGTCGCTAACATGGCACATTCAAAATGTTTACTGCATAAACAGATCCAACGTATGCTTCAAGAGAAAGAAAATAGCTTAGAGGTTGACAAAAGCTGTCTAAAGAAGCTGTATGTTTATTTGAAACCAAAATAACAAAGTATTTCATATAAAGTACTCACCGGTAAGACGGACGACGAGCTAAGATGCCTCGAGCTTTCTGTGAGGAGCCTATGCTATCTGATGAATCCTGAGAATCTTCACTCTCGGACAAAGACGATACCTAAAAAACACATTCCATGTGGCTATCCTGTACACTACAGAAGAAACGCCCAGAAAAAATTACACATTTTATGAGCTAAAGCTGCACGAAAACTACACAAATGCAGCTATTTGCAAAGAGAATGAAAATGCAGTGGCTTTCTAGATTCAGTGCTATTTAATATTTCTAGCAATTCTCAAAGACTGTTACAGCTAGAAAGGTCGTAATGAAACCAGAACATATTCACTTTAAAACCCAAAGGATGCAAATCTATTAACTCCCTACAAAGAGAAAGCTCAAGAGATCCCCAAAATATTTACTATATTAAAAGCTGAAAAAACCTCCACCATCTGAAGCCAACTGTTCTATGACTGCAGGATTAATCAATCTAGAAATCTAAAAATAACAGTGTGAAGAAATAAAAGGTTTAGCATTTTCATAAAAATCTCATAAGCTTGACTTTGAATTCTGGAATATAAGTTCTGAAGTAATATGAAGATTATCTAACAGAAGAGGGGGGGAACCAAAGAGAAATCTGTAAACAAGAACTCGGTGAAGAACTCCAGCTAAGCAAACACTGACAAGGGTTTGAGGAAAGCTACCCCTGTCTTTCTGCAAAATAAAGCAAAATGCTGCTAGAAGACAGTGAATCTTAATAGCTGATCTAGTCTGGAAAGGTGACCCACTTCCACATATAAATTTGTCTAAGGAGGTGACAGGAGTGGAAACAAGAACACCATTTATGTACAGAAACAAACATAAAATACTTAAATTGCATCATGTAGACAGACTAGCAATACATTTTGTTGGTAAGAACACAAGAGCCAAATGAAAACAACATAAATATTTAAAGGCAGCAGCATATCAGGGAGCAAATATGCAAAGCATTAACTATAATTTTATTTTTATTCCATTGTGTCCTTGTCCAGTGTCAATTTTTTCCTCTCATGCTCCTTATTAAATGCAAGCTAACAAAGCGTTTATTGGTACTTATCTGTGTGCCAGCAACAAAAAGTCAACAAGAATGCATGCAGCTATGGGAAAAGTATTTCTCAGTTAACTTCTGCTACAGAGACAAGAGCAGCAACCTGCTATCAACATTAAAAAAAAAAAAAAAAGCTGCTCACTTATTACTTTTTTTCCTGTGAGCTACAAGGCCACAATGCTCATAAATTACCAAAAAAATGCAAGAATACAGTCAGCAGGGACCCTGCAACTAGAACATGATGATAAGGAAAGGGATCAGCAGAGACTCAGGTTAAGACAACCTACTAAAACAGACGTGAAACTGTTTTCAAAGTGAAATGCATTTTCTTTTCCATGATCTGATGTTACAGGAACAATGATAGCTGAAAATGCATTACAGTTTTTTTTCTTGATTTCTCAATTTATTGTCATAAGAATGGATAACCAACAGTGAAAGGATGAGTTACTAATGTATTTTAGTTCTCCCAGTGATTCAGCTGACCAGCGTAGTTATTTCACAGCGTAACTTCAATGCCATGCTGCCCAGAGGGCTCTCTGCAGCCAGGAACCGAACTGCAGTAGGAACAGGCTTGAGTGTAAACTCCCCAAGGCACCTCTCTGAAGTGGCTTGTACAAAAATCACATGGCAAGTGAGTAAGAGACACACAAGCAGAATACTTAGGTACCGCAGAGATGGAATTACAGCGTACACTAGGTGAGTAATCAACAGTTTATCCACCGTCATTCAGGTCTACCCTTTCCAAACACGCATTTTCTTCACTGGATTATTCTGATACTCTCCTTATTTGGGGATTAGGACACACAGATTGCGGGTCTGTTAAGAGCACCAACTAGAGGGTTCGGTTTTTGCTTTTTAAAGGGAGATTTGCTTTTTAATTGGACATAAACTTATGTCCAATAGTTTCATTTCAGCTCTAAAGGCAACTTTAACACTACAAATAATTTCAAGTGTAAATAATCATTAAATAATGATGTACCCCCACAATACCGGATTGGTCACTACCTCTCACAGCAGGGCCAGAAAGGCTGCGCTGTGGCAGAATTAGCTCAGACAGGCCTTTGCAAGTCTTTTCACGTACATAAAACAAGACGCTTGGCTATTTAACAGAAGTTCCGTAGTTACCTGCACTGTTTGCACCTGGGGTGAGTGGATTACAGAAGAGGACTGAGCTGTCTGAATGACTCCCTGGACCTGGACTTGTTCTCCAGGAAGCTGGACAACTGTCAGTGGAGCAGGACCTCTTAGAGACATCTACAACAAACCAAAGGAGCATGAACAAAAGCAGGTGCCCTACAGTATTCAGAAAACGTAGCTACGTGTATGAAAACTAATGGAGAACATGCATTAGCAGAAGCTTCTCTGAAGTCTAATCAAGTCACAGAAGGTATCCTTTAAAGACACTCATTTTTCAGATACGTATCTGTATACGTAGAAGGCTGAAACAGCCACTTACGTGCCTCAGTTTAGGGAGAAAATCAAACAGGTAGCAGTATGTGTGAGAGATTAAAATGCTTCAACTTAAATGCGTTCTTTTCTAAATGAACCATAATAAAGCAGACTTCTGCAGAATCACAGCACGGAGACCTTTACTGAGAATGATTACTTCCATATAACTTCATAAATATACRCAGATAAAGCCCCACATTTGTGACAGTTTATTTTTTAAGTTTTGATTCCATTTAAGAGTGCCTTATACTTAAATAATCAGAAATATAAGTGCCTAAAGAGCTAAGCTGCCTGAGTTCCCTGTAAAGTTAATAGGAGTTTATGGCACTAAAAACATCTTAATCAAGATGAAATCACCAACAGGTCTAAGGGCTTAGGACAGATCAGCATAACTACACTAAATTAATGCAGTAGGTAGCATGATTAATATATGATGTTACTGGATTTTTTTTWAAGCAACCAGTGTAAGACTAAGGTTCAAAGACTTCACAGAGAAGAATTCAGAAGAGTTATGTAAAGCAAAAGCTGACCAACCTACTTCGTGGCACAGGGGCCGTATGAAAGATATCAGACCACAAAGGAAACTAAAGGAGATAAGTTACACAAGCTCCAGACAAGGAAGAAGAACTAAGAACAGATTTTTCCCAATAAAAATTAAGGCATCTGCTCCATAATGTTATAAAATTATCAATTTCAATTAACATTGTAGCTGAAATCTAGGTCTAAATAGCAAGAAGTTAATTATTACTGTTATCCCTGTACAAAATACTTTTTACATTCTAGCAGATTTTTAATTGATGTTGAATTCATGTGAGCTTTGCATTTTAATATTAAAGTTGCACATGCAGATGCATAAGTAAATAACCAGCTTCCTCACCAAACTTCTTCACCGTTTTTATTGCTCTTGAATATATGAAAAGATGAAGGGATCTTTAAAACTCATATAGCTAACTTTTCATTTAATACTACTCTGGTTATCACACATCATAGTATTAAGTTGCATCGGCAACCTTATATAAAAACAGATCAGAAAAATAGCCTGTAAACAAACAGCAGGATGCTTGCTGATATTCTGTCCTGTCTTTGTTTCATGTGGTTATCTAGATTTTGCATCAAAATCTAAATTGCCTCCATACAGTAAACAGTGGATGAGCTGTTAAACGTCATTGTTTCGCAGCGCTGAGACGCGGCTGTGAGAACAGACTTTTCTAGAAAAATATGCTCTTTCAGAAGCAGAAATTTTAATCAGGAGGAAATTAGGTTAGAGCTTTGAAAGTGATGTTACCTCATGAAAAGTGTGTCAAATTTCCAGCTTCATATGATTTATCACATTAAATACATTCATGTTGGGCTAAAATCCAAGTGTTTCCATGGTGCTGAGCACCCAGGATTGCCATAGCTTACAAAAGGAGCTGTAAATAGTTTTTCTGAAAAAAATAAAAATCAGGTCCTCAATTCATTACTGAGCAGCTCCCACAAGTCAGGTTGATGACTGTTAAAAAGGATGTACAATCTAACAAAAAATGATGGGCTGCATTTTTGCACTGTACCAGCATTGAATTCATTTTGGTTTTTCGAACCCAAGCAATGCTATCAATTTTGTGCCGTCCATCATCAGACGAGTTTATTCTTCTCAACTTTCTTTGCTGGTCCTTCTCTGCGTGTTTCTAGAACTCCAGAATTAATACAGTTTGCACATAAAAAGGGCTCTTAACTCCCTCAAATGTTTGCTGAGATTTGGCCCAGGCTTTACCTGTTGAGCAATATGAGAGAGCTGAGCTGCCTGTAGTGTTGTACCTTGTACAGCCGATGTTTGTGAAGCCGCCACTGAACTGTTACTGCTGCTCTTGTGCACCTCTTCCATAATCAACTAGAAGAAAAGCAACAAGTTAAGTTCAGTTAATGATAAATTTGAACGGGAGGTAAGTGCCCAAACTCCACTGATATTTAATAGACGCGCCTAATTCTTTTAGCCTTATTTGAAAAAATTTTAATTAGTGCTTTGTCCTCCTGCGTCGCTTACTGTTAGGGAACAGCACAGCGTATTTTGTCAACCCCCTTTTGACGCGCTGAGCGTTGTTACGGCGTCTGACAGATAGGGAAAACGGAGGAAAGGCGAGGTGGCAGCTCTTCCRCTGCCCGGCGTGCTGGGTCCGCACGGGTCAGGGCCCGAGCGCTTAGCACAGCATGAACCAGTCTCTGAGCCGGAGCCGAGGCGAGTTCAGCTCTAACAACACCTGTAGCTCCACCGTTTGGCAGCAGTGGGCCAAACCTACCCCTTGCCGAAGTTTATTGTCAGTGTTTATTGAATTTCCTGTTCTTTAATGAAAGCAAACCAAGTCATGAGAGCTAGGGGGGGAAAAAAAACACGTATGCTAAACGTTTATACTAAAGAATATCCTGCTCTAAGCAGAATAAATTTTCCAAAATATTTTATCCAAGCTACCAGCCAAACCTATTTTAAAACATCTGAAGATGCATGAAAACAAAACAGGAATTCAAAATCGGACTATAAAGAACACAGGTTTGAAAGATAAATAACATCCTTTTAAACGCTGCAAAAGTAACTGCATCTCCATATTCTAAAGTCATTTCTCTCATTTCCAACATTTTATATTTAACTGTTCAGCTCTACTTGACAGCCCTCCCCTCCCCAAAAAAGGGGGATTTAGAGTGATGTAAAAATGCATGCTTTTAGGTGGGGTGAGTGGGTGGACCAGCCTCGAGCATTAAAAGATGATCGGTGAGTGTTAAACATTTTGTCACAGAAGGTTTAAAACTGTTGAAAGGACAGTTGCTATGAGACTGGAAATTACATTTCTTTCTGTGGAAATGTGAGTCATTGATTTTTCCCTACTGAGATAAACCACAGCTCTTGCAGCTTGACGTACACTTAGAGGGTAAAAAGTTAATGTACATGAAGACGAGGATCTTGTTCTCGCAGTCCTTACTCATCCGAGGAGTCCCACTGCACTCACAGGACTCCCCAAATAAGCTCCTAAAACAGGGCTTTGCAGGGAGAAAACCGGTCAGACATCGATGGTTTTAAGGCACACAAAACTGCCTTCTTTAGAGCCCGGAACGAACGTTTTCTGACAACATGATACAGCTTCCCAACGCACATATTTCTGCAAACGTAAAACAATTTACCCAGAGCTTAAGGTGAAGCAGGAAAAGGAAGGATTTATTTGGGAAGAAAAGGTCTATCACRGCAGGGCAGCGCCCCAGCTGCTCCCCGCCGCTGGAAACCTCCAGCGAATCGACGCCATCCCAACGGCGTTTGCCAGGAGTATCGTCACACCGGTGCTGCTCCTAATGCGAGAGCGCCTTCCCCGCCGCGGCATCCAAGCATGAATCAGAGGGACGAGGAGCCGGAGCGACACGTTACTCAGCTTCGTACTACTGATGCTTGCAAGAAGCCAGCCCCGGTGCAGGAGCAGAGCAATGCAACTCTAAGATATTTTCTTTTTTAAGTTCCTACTGCTCTAGAGCTCACTGGCAACTCTGAAGAGTGTTTTGGCCTTTTTTAAGAGAGAAAACTGACGACTGCAGTAATTTAAGCATAGAAATAATAAATATAAAAAAAAAGAAAAGCAGAATTGATGACAAGTATGTATAAGGGAGTCAACATTGTATACCCTCCAATTTAATTTTATTTTTTTATAAAGGAAAATGTACGTTTTGTAGCTGTGCAAATGGAGCTATATTAAGTGTCAAAAGTAAACAGGGCCCTGTCAAACTGAAATCCAGTCAACAGCAAAAATTAAAAGAAATTTCCAGTGCTACAGAAATACCCAATTCATCTCTGTAGTGCTAAACCACATTCTCTGTTTCTCCCTCTCTCTTTTACTGTTTTTCTCTGCCTTTTTGTCCCATGAAAGGCTCACCACAACAGCAAAATTGACTGTGATAAACAATGAAAGCAAAAGATATAAAACCAACCACTCAAAATAAACAAACTGGGAAGAAAGCAGAAAGATTTTTGCTGAGCTTCCTCTAATTGGTGTGAAGCCCTACTTACACAAATAATAGATAAAACATTTCCAATAATAAATGTGTTTTTTAAGTTCACTTCATCTCTACTTGCTCTGTAGTACTTAACTAAACATTCACCCAACATCTATCAGTTTTCATAAAAAATGGATGTAGAAAGCCATTTTAACAAGATGAAAGCTCTTATTGCATCTATATCTTCCGCTGGATAAAGAAGGTATAATACACTCTTCAGCCTGCACAACTGTCACACAAGAAGATTTTCACATGTCTCTGTCTTGTTAAAACAACCAATTTAGCTGAAGAAATATGAACTTTCCATTGGGATGTTCTTTCATGAATACCTGAAACAGTGATTTCTATCTATGCAGCCTTCAGAAAGACTGTTCCAATTAAAAACCTCAATCTGCACATTCTCAAAGAAAAAGTACCAAAGACAGAAAACGTACTGGTGTTGGAGCTTTTTACACCACAGTTCAAGCTACCTCCGACAGCAGAATATGTTTAGCTGAAACCAGTAGTCTGAGGTGGGGAGAAAGTTTTGCGTGTCACATGGAGTACAGAAAGTAGGGAATTCAGAAAAGTAACACCTGATATTTTATTAACTGGAAAAAAATAATTGAAGCAATCTGTAGGAAAACCATTCCTTATAACACGATAGGCAAGAATGGTGCTTTACAGAAGAAAAACAAGGCCTCCATGCAGCTACCTCTCCAAAATATTGTAATCTAAACGAAAGGACTCTGCGATCCAAGCAGAACATATTCGTTCCAAAGGACTTTTAAAATTCTGAGAACAGCCGAAGACACTCACAGCAGTCTAAAACTGAGTTTGAGTCTCAAACCTATCTTAATTTTAAACAGAAATAGAATGAATAGCATTTCATTGTGAGCAAGTTTAATTGATCATTCCGCAGCTCACTCATACCCCCTTCTACCATGTGGCCCACATTGAACCACCATGCAAGAACTGCTAAGAAAATTATAAATGACTGTGAGGGAGTATCAATTAAAGAACAGACAAATCAACCCCATTCCCACAACTTTGAGTAAGTGTGACGAAAAATGGTCCAAAATTTTAAAGAGACACTCCGCTTACAGATATACTGTCCTTGTACAGTAACTATTTTCACAAGATTTTAAATTGAATCACTCTTTATTTCAGTGCCCCATCTGTAAATGGTACACCACTTTCTAGTCCTCACTATTTTGTTTTTGTCGATTTAGAATGCAAGTTCTCTGAAACATGATTCTTTCCAGTTAAATGTTCGTAAAATGGCTAAAATAACAGATTCCTAGCCTCAGATGAAGCTTCAAAACATAATCAGGAAATAAAAAATAAGATAATGAAATATAGAAGCGGTATGTTAAGGCAAAGAGATGTGAGCTATACTGCAAGATCACCAAAGGAAGAAACTAAGTTTGGTTTGGCCCTTTTAAATCTATCAGAGGAAAGGCCTAAGTGATGTTTCAGTATTGAAATATTTTAAGAGGCAACTGATTTTTTAAAAATTTTATGAAGTCAGAAATCAAGGAATACTGGATACAGAGCTTTAGTCTCAAATACTGAGTAACAATATTTGAAATACTGAAGTACATAAATTACAAAAAAGTAATTTAAAACATTTTGTGGAATTATATTCAAGTAATCCAGTGAAAATTTGGATTCTTTAAGGTCTCAAAACATGCTGTCTTCCCAAGCTATGACAGCTAAAACACTATCTGCTTTACCTGCAATTAAGACTCTTTGTGAAAGTTTTCCTCATCCAGAAGACAGTGACAGCAGTCCATTTTTTCCCCAGAAATCGGTGAAAGACAGAGGCAAACGAGAGCACATCCTACACATTCATGCCAGAAAGCAAGCGAGAAGACTCGAGCCAATGTACCAAGTTACAGTTTTGGATCCCATTTTACCAATACGCAAACGAATACACCTGAGAACTTCGGGAGTGCTTTCCACACGTGTTTTCTTACACGGACACAAACCCGCCCCAGGGCTTCTGTGATGAAACGAAGCTTGGTTTGCATTCCCGCAACGAGCAGCTTCAGAAATAAAAGCCCACAATCTGACTCAAAAGAACGTACGCGTCGCATTGACACGAGGGATCTCGGCGCTCGCGAGGGGGAAGCGGAGCGAGACCATTTAGGAAGCGCTTCGCGTCCAGCCGCCTCGATCAAAGCGGGAGCTCGCCGCCCTGCGCGTCGGGCCGCTGCGGCTCAGAAAAACCGGACGGACTCAGAGTTAACGTAAAAAGAAGTAACCGCCGCTATAAGCACATAACCAGCCTTATTCCCCGTGCACAGAGGGCTCCCGGAGAGCGAGCGGGTGCC
>NW_020450935.1:142659-216042 GCF_003343035.1 Apteryx rowi | reverse complement strand
CGCCGCCGGCATCGTAAACACGGCAGGGCCGCTCGGGACGCGCGCGGTGGGCGGGCTGCGACCATAGAGTCTCCCCGGAGGCCTCGCCTAGAAATCCCCACCATAGAGTTCCTGCAGCATAGAGCTGCGGAGGCCCGGCCTAGAGCGCCCACTCTTGGCACCGCCCTCCGGCCGCCGGGGGCGGCCGCGCACCATAGAGCTGCATGGGCAGAGCGGCTGCGCGGGAGGGAAGCGGCGCCGCTAGGCCCGGGCACGGCCCCGGGGCAGGCCCGGAGGGGCCCTGCCGCCCCCCGCGGCGCCGTACCGGGCCCGGAGGCTCCGCTGCCTTCATTTGTGCGGCGGGGAGGMGGGAGAGGGGAGCGGGCGGACAGAGCCAGGCGTAAAACAAAGCGCCGAGCGGTGCAAACGCGCAGCGGGCGGCGTTAACCACCCGCGTTAAGGCGGCGGAGCAAAGCAGAAATTCTGCTTTAATTAAAATGGCTGCGCCCTGGCCCCATCGTTCTGTTTTTCCTTTTACCGAAGACGCATTTCAGGCACTGCAGAGTAACAGCTTTAGACTAAACAAAGGTCAAACAGGCAAAGACAGTAGTGAGGATCTGGGCTACAGTTTTGGGGGGAAAACATTTTTTTTTGGTCCTATTTAGAAGTTAACGAAAATTGGAAAGAGCAGTACAGTAAGGTAACAACCCCTTTTCACAGTGATTCTTTTTTAAATTTCCTTACTGTAAGGAAATTTAGTCTTCTTTATCTAATCAAGTTTACGTTTCCTTTATAATCACCAATATCAGAAAAATAATAGAATTGTAGAAAATAATGTCTTACTGACAAACATACAACCATTAATAGGTACACACAGACAATAGATTATAATCTTAATATTATAATCTAATTACAGCCTCACTGGTACTAAATATATCTTAACATGTATGAATACTTAAATCTTCATTAAAGCTCCATGGTTAGTTTTTGACAGCGGAGGTTATCCGGTGTTAGATAACAAACACCACGGAAATTTATCTCATCACCTCACTCGACTGCCTTACCAGAAAGTTTCAGCACTCCAGAAGACAACTCAACTCTTGTTGGATTTTGCACAGATTTGAGTTTTGAAATAACAAAATCTTTCATGGAATTCCAGTTCACAATAAAACATACCAATCCTGAACCGTAACCAGAAATTAAATAAAGAATATTTAATACTACAGTAAAATCTTAGATAGAGGTAGGTCGTGCTCCAAACTTTATCTAGGTCATCCTCAATGAATGAACTCAGTTATAACTCTAATTTTGAAAGCTATAACGGCCTACTGCTGCAGGTACAAGACAACTTTATATCCAACCATGAAAGTGGAGGCTCTTCACCAATTCAGGTCTCATACGTTTTTATACACAAGTGATGTGACATACCTGCAAAAATACAAGTTCTACCTTTCACCAGAATAAATGCTTACTAATGTTTGCTTCGTTAAAAAAAATCCTTCAGGGAAACAGCAGACGAAGAACTAAAGCAAGCAATCAAGCATCAATATTTATTAACACAAGACAAAGGAAACACAATCAATGCGTTAATGGAACACTGTCCAGCCAGATGTTAAATTTAAAAACGTATATCTAATCTAATTTCAAATAAATAAAAACTTTATACATAATTACATAATGTTGTAGTCTGAATTTGACAGTGGTAAATAGGTTGACAGAAATTAAAGAAAAATTGCATTTAGGGCTTAAATTTATCTTAACCACCTTATTTTCAGGACAGTTAGTATGACACATCTTAATTACATTTATTTGAATGAGAAATGCAGTGCAAATGTTAACAAAACAGGACTTTAAATTACCTGAACCCACAAATTTTGCTTAGGGAATATTCAGAAACAATAAGACATACAAAATCTTTTAGTTCAAAGTGGTAAATATTCCTAGTTGTTAAGTTTCATTGCAGCTGTTAGCTTGGAGTGAGATGGATGAGAATAGGAAATAATTTGTCTTCTGCAACTGGATAAGTTGCAAAGTCAAACTGGCATGGAGAGCTGAACATCAGTCTGAAAGAGTCTGCTTTGCTGGACTCAACGCTGGATTCAGCAGTTACGGAAAAGAATCCAACTCTGAGCAGGAACATACAACCTCAGAACTTTCAGTGGCCCTGCCAAATCTCTGAAGTTAAATGTCACCGTTCGTGCACATATGGAATGTTTTCCCTATCATACCAAGCAACTGCCTTAAAGTGAATCGGTCACGTATCCTGACAGCCCTCCCAAGACAACCAAATAATCGTTTATCAGTTTGGAAGAACAAACTGTCCCCAACCTCAAAGAGGCTAGCAATGAATAATACTTAGCACTTAGTGCTGTACAGTTAGTTACCTCACAGGGATGTTGTAAGGATTAGAAAATATCCTCATCTACAGATGAGGAAACTGAAGGAGTGAAATGACCCATTGAAGGCCTTGTGGCAAGTCATTAGCAGAGCTGGAGTTAAGAATCAGGATTTCCAGATTCACAGCTCCATACTTCCTGGACACGGACAAAAAACAAAACATGGACAAAAGCATTCGATAAAATCAAAACTGGCCAGCTTCTATACATCACTTACTGGCAACCAAGAGCAGAATGTTATGTCATTAGAAAGGGAGGACTGTAAATTACAATTCTCCAACAGAGAAATGTAATATGCCAGAAAAAAATTAAGATCACAAACTAAGCTTAGAAGACAAAAAAACCCCAAACCATAACAAAATATTGATTTCTAGCCATACAAAAAAAACAAGAAAAACATGGAGTATGCTGTTCAAAAATGCCATTTTGGAAAGTCAGTCTGCCACATATTAGGTATCTTTGATCAAATTAATATAAGCATTTATTTTATTTCTGAAAAATGGCAAGTAAAAAAGACAATCCTATAATTGTACTTAAAATCCATTTAAATGGACAAATACTTTAAATTGTTTCAACAATTTAGCTAAAAGCATTAATTTGAATAAGACAAAAGTTAAGACTCTTTCTGAAATGTGCAACAATGAAGTGAAGCTGAACTGAAGTTGTTTTGCTGTGCAAGAAAAAAAATCAAAAGAAAATGGTGTATAACAAAAAGGAGATTCTCTCTCTTTGCTGGCTGAAAAGGGAGATCAGGTTTTGTACACTCTACACCCTAAGGTACAGTACCAACTGTATTAGTCACAGTTACACCTGTCACTTTCCTCATTTTGTGGCCAATCTGTTAAAGCTTAATATTTTTAAGACCTCACACACAGGTATTTTAGGGCACATATACGAAACCAGATATTGTCCTACTGTTAACAGAACAACCATTTACACCTATGCAGCAGCATGATACCATGAAAATAGCACCTGCAATGTTGTCTTGTTACAGGGGTTGATACAGAAAAAGAAATCGTTCGGAAATATGCACTTGTAAACAGAAGTGTTTGCGATAACTTTAGACTTGCCATAACAACTGGCAGTTTCTAAACCTATTTCCCCCCCACAAAATACTCTTTAAAATACCATTCAGAACTTTCTATGAAAATTTTAATACTCCTGCCCTCAGTGAAGAACTAACAATGCCTCAGGAGTTTTTCAAGTACAAAACTGGGATTTGCTTACAGATACATCGGGTGCTGCTCTGATAACTGCCACAGGCTCTTCAGAGTTTATACTATAAACCTTTTAAAAACTGCCTACAAACTTTGAATGAGGTAATGTAGAACATTTTAGTAACAAGTTTATTTACACTATATACCATACTTGACTCAAAAAAACCTGTTGCAGTATCTGGTATCAGCTTTCATTGCTTCCAAAATCATATTTTCTTAACATCTTTAGGAATTTAATTGTTCTTAAAAGATTATTACGGATTAGAGCAAAGAAAGATATTTCTCAGTCAAAGCTGAAACATTATCTCTCCCTCAACCCAGTGTGCAGCAGCTTCTAACAGCGAGAGCTTGTACTTAGACTCTAAGGGTTCTGTTTCTCTCCATTAATAAATGTGAAAACCGACACAGTATTTTGAGTGCTGGGATCTTTCCTGAAGTCATTTAACCATGTATTTGCTAGAACTGCTCTGTCTCATTTTTGTGCCTCCTGCTATAAGGAAAAATTGCATTCAACCCAAAACCAAGAAATATATTTTTTCTAGTGGATGTTTCAAGGAAATCTGGGTTGTCTCCCAGCTATCATTAAAGCCCATCTGCAATATTTCTTCCTATACCTATGGGGCACATAAACTAATGACTGAATTGCACACAGTGAATTTAACTGTGTGCCAATCTACAGGATTTCCCCCCCCCCTTTAAATACAAGGTGTCATAAAGGGTGGAGGCAGAGGCTGTCACCCAGATGCACCAGTTTCAGTTACGCATTTTGGACTCGCACTGCAATTTCTACCAGATTCATGTTACCATTTAAACATTTCAGCCTCTTTTAGAAAGATGTGCCTTAAAAAAATAGGTTTCTACATGCTATGACACACTTCTGGCCAGCAATGAAAGACTACATACTGAATTAAGAAAACTTGTGCAAGATTTGTGCATCTCACATTAGTTGTCTAACCAAATGTAATTATGCTAAGGACCACAAAGTTACCGTCCTTAAAAATTTCTACCTTCAGCTGTCATCATTATCCAAGTCAATTTTCTATCTAAGTGAATTATGTATAATAATATTTACATATTTAAAATATAGGCAATTTTTTTTTAATTCAAGAAATATCTATATGAATAAGTAACTCTTAGATTCCGTAAGTTATTGATTTGGTCATGGCACAATTTTAAATAAGTTGTGTGATCCCATGGAACAAATAGCTACCGTACAGATGCAAAGTACATTATATAGTAGGGAACTGCAGAACTCTGATGACCCTCCTCTTAATAGTTTATTATCTTAACTAAATAAASCCTCCCCTTATAGAATCCTAGAACAGTATTAGATAAAAATACAAATATGTACAACAGATGAAAAAAGTAACACTACAGTAAAGGCCTTAGGAGTTTTGTAGCTCACACGTTTGTCAACTTTGCATTTTCTATAAAGCTAATATTTCAGTAAACTGTTACAAATGTTTTCCATTGTCTACCACATTTCCTTTTGTCCCTTGGTAATAAATGTGATCTTAATACCACAGGATGAGATGAAGGGAATATGGCAGCAATCTCAAACTTTATGTCAAGTATTAGTAATTTTCACCAGCTTCATGCTCTAGACACCCTTGTTACTTGGTGGTCCCGCAAAGTTTCTGAACATCTTTTGCCCCCCCATACACGTTACATGTTATAGGCTACATATATGGGGTCTAACTGATCAGCTAGAAAACTGTCACGGAGATGCATTCGTTGTTTCTCTCCTCTGGAATTGATAGGAATAACTCCTGGATCCACTACCACCACCACTCCCACGATTAGATAATGTTCTTCCAGGACCACGTTTGTAACTAGAGGAACTAAATCCAGGGCTTCCTGTTCACAGCCACAGAGCTCCACAACAACCACAAGCAAGTTGGTCCAAGTGAATACAGCACTAAAAAAAGAAAAAAAAAGAAAAAAGTTATTTTCACAGATAAAGATCCAAAGTTTATCTTTTCTCAAGCCTTAGATGGAGTTTACCACCTGCTTTGGGCTGCATTTCCAAGCGACCCAACTCTGAAAAGTCCCAGTTCCAGCATGCCATAGATCAAATCAAACATGTCAGTACTACTTAGTTTGACATACAAACTAAATGCTGCTTTTCCTCACTCAAGTATAAATGGTTCTTTACACAACAAAGCAGGAAATTGTAACTTCTATTTTGAATTAAAGCTCTTGAGAAAACATGCATAAATAAGAGTCAGTCAGCTCAATATTATCCTCGTATACAAATGGGTAGAGAGAGATACATAGAAAGGTCACAAGTTTTGCTGATGGTCATGAAAAAAGAATTCTGCCTTTGCCTTATCTTTTTCTATTAAATCCTGCATCCCTGCATAAACATTTCTATATTCCAGCCAGGTTGGGATGAATTCATTTTTCACTGCTGTTTTACCATTCAGCAATGCTTCTGTGCGTTCGAGATACAGAGGTCTCTATATCAATTGGATGGTAACGCAGCCCTCGCAGTTCCAAAGTTTCATCCAGTGCCCCAACAACATACAGTGCATCATGACGCTCTGGAAAGGAGAAATGGAAAATAAAACGTATGCATACTATAAAACAGAAAATAGCAGACAATAAACATACTGTAGATAAAAACAAAGCATCTCTTGTATCCAGACACACAGATCGGGATTTGTTCACTGCACAGTATGGGAAAAAGCTCTTCCTCTTCATTTAAAAGATAAAACTAATTTCTACCATACCTCCACTGGCAGCTGTAAGCTCTGTTCGACGAACAAAACCAAGGTATCCGGTTCGAGCCCAAAGGGTCTGAGCAGCATCACCAAAGCTTAGACGAGTGTTGAAATGATCAGCTTGAAGGGTTTCATTATCGTAGATAGTATAGTAGCCACTGGCTGTGTGTGGACTATTTACCCAAATCTGTACAGGAAGTGGAAAACCAGTCAGATTCATGCACTATGAAAATGGAACATCTTGTGAGTATTAAAAGGAAGCAGAGAATAAACTATAATAGGAGGCTGTCTTTTTATTTGAGATTTTCTTGCCTCCCCCCACCCCCAAAATTGTGCATTTAACTCAAACCTCCAAACATCCTGCAGAATCTTAAAAACTGATCTTGCAGATTTAATAACTGTAAGCTGAGGACGAACTGAGTAAATGAACTATGGATTTTTATTACATGTGATTTCCAACAATTTATAATAATCTATCAACACAGAGCAAATATACTGGCGAGTAATCACAATAAGGAGAGCAAATGCAAATGAGATTCTTTGGAAGCCCGTTATGCAAGACTTAGAATGGGAAGAGCCTTCCTTTTTAGCAGGCTTTCTCTTTCTTTAAACTTGACACTAAAATAACACCCCCAAATTCTGAACATTCCAGCAATAATTCAACTTATAATGGTATACAAGCATTACCACTCACAAACTGTCACCCAGCAACTTATGTAATCAAAAAGACAGAATATAGCTCAAGCAGCAGACAAAAGGAAAAGCTACCCAAATAGTAAAATGTGTACTTGCCTCCCCAAGATGAGAATCTCCAAGAGGCCCTTTTGTCTCAGGATTAACAATGACTACTTTGACTCCAGGTAAAATCTAAGGATTACAAGAAGGAATATTTAATCAAATTATGAGTTATCTTACAAGTAACTAAAATTCAAAAGTTGTTTGTTTACCTCCGGATTTTTATGGCATGATTGTCACCTGTGCAAGTTACAAACATGCATAAAACAAACCAGAGCATGTACACTGAAATACTGTAACAGTAAGAAACTATTAAACTACTTAAAATCCACATAAGCAAGGCATTCTAGGCTCATAAATACTGGTACATCACGATTTTGAAGAATTCCATGTTAAAAATCAGCCAAAACTACAGGAAGACATCTTTTTGTTAATGTATTTAAAGAAGGGAGTAAGGACAGCTGTAAACCCCAAATGCATGCATATTTCAAAGATACAGCAGACACTAATTTGAGTATTTTGATATGGTTAATTACTACAAAAACAGGATCAATCCTCCAAATTGTTTTAGCAAAGCATGCTCTAAAAATCAACAGATACTTTATCATAAATCAAATCAACCTTCCAGAGCACTGTAACCAACAATCACCTCATCCCATCCCATGCCATGCCACAGCACTGCTATAACACAGCTGCCTTTCCCAACCACACATCTACAGCCCTATGAAGGGCAGAAGGAGAGGTGCATGCTCAGATGCTCAGTGTGCCCTGCTGCTAGGGAATAGCATGAAATTACCTTCCCAGATTCTGAAAGTAGCAGGCTTTGTGGAGCTCCCCTTTCCACTAAGCGTACTCTGAAGGTAAAGAAAACATTGTCAGGAAAAGCAATGAGCTGAAATCTACTGGGGAGGGGTGACAGCTCAGTACCATTACAATGTTTTAGGTAGATAAGTCATTAACAAGTTTAATTAAACTTACTGTACCTGTCATGTCTCAAGGATTTCAGATCTACATACACCGTGGTGGGATCAGGCCCAGATGTTCCCTAAGGAGTTAACATTAAAGAAATATTTTATGTATTTTATTAATTTACTCAAGCCAGGGTAACCTCTGCCTGAGCTCATAAGCATTTCCAGGGGCTTCATACTGACAGCAGAATTCATATTCACATTTCCCCACCTTTGCAGTTGCACTGAGGGAACAGACACAGGCTATTACTCTCTATGTTGAGTGTAACACCAGTGTGGGATGCATCCTGAGAGGGGGCTGCTATACGTAAACAGCCCAAGCGCTCATCGCCATCAGCCCTGGGGCAACGAGGATCATTGTTTATATGGAAATAAACAGTTCCCTAATGCCATGTTTCAGTTGTTCTGAGCGCCTGTGATGTAATCTGGCAGTTGACAACAAGAGAAGCTGCTTAAATCTTGTGCCAGCTGTCTCCGCAGAGCAGACACCGGGCTAAGCTAATGACACGGAAGCATGTGCAGATTAGGAAGTTTGCCGATCCAGAATACAATAGAACCTGGAATCTAATGCCCCTGACAACACACGCACCAGTAAGCACTCACATTACCTGTAAACAGATAGCAACGTTGACTCTTGATCCGAAGGTGGTGCTTACAGCCCGAGATGACAAGCCAATGTCTTTGAAGAGTTTTGAGAAGGAATGAGTCAGAGAAACTCGTGGCCGTTCCTCTGCAACTACCACACAAGTCCGGACACAAGAGAGATTAATTCCACGTGCCTGGAGAAGAGCGTGCAGACACAAGTGAGTGCAGAGGACTGAATCTGTTGATTACCTCTTTTACACTGCACTGAGATCTACCCCCTTACAAGTGACATTTGCTTTCCATCCTTTGAATCTGAAAGAAATTACTCTTAAAAAATGCAGGACACCCTGTCTTTGTGTTCATGTTCTATTTCCTCTTTTGAGCTTCTGTTTGTAACTGTGTCTGACCAGAGCCTAGGAATAGTTAGACCAATGGAATCATCAATACTGCTTCTTCCTCTGTGCCAGAGGATGCAGCACCTTGCAGCTAAGATTACATCTCTTATTACCTATTTGCATACATGGAAACCAAACCAAGCCAGAATAACGTCATTTGCTAGGATCACACTGAGTCTTCCACAAAACTGCGACCAGAAACCAGTATTATCTCCTCTTACTTCTACACATGACCAGGAATGAACTGAACAGCACTAGCCAGCTGTTCAAATCTGTTATCATTACTCCGTTTAACTGGAGACACACCACAAAGCAGACACTTCTGTGCCAAAGCAGACACAGAACGAGACCGATCCTTAACTTTGTAGATGAAATACACAACTTATTTCAGTAAAATCCATGCAAAAAGCCACCTCAAGCCTCTTATGTAGCTAATTTCTCTTGCCTCTTCTCCTAGGAGGAAACACCTTTATTTAGCAGATTGCCTAACGTGTGCTTTACATCATGGGCTGGTCTGAGCCTTCACTGCAGACTGTTATATAAGCAATTTTCTGCATAGCATTCTGCTGCTGGCATCATCTCTTTAGGGTTTGCCCAGCAGTCTCTGACACTCACTGGCAACACCACCAAGGAAGTGCTGCCTACACTGCAACATACTTCACTCTGTTTTAATCCCTTTAATTTCCTTTAGCTGCAACATTTTTTGTTGCTTTTGCTTTTTGAGCAAGCTGTGGGTCAGGGACTTGTGTGCCATCAAAACTTCTGTATTTAACAACCATATCACTTTGCTTTAGTACAACAGTTTAATTACTTTATGTAATGTAAGATTCAGGAAGCATTTCTTACCTTTAACATTTCAACTTGGTTTCCAAGTCCCTTTGTACACAGTTCCATGACTGAATAGGAACAGAAAGTGTCCCTTATTTTATACTGGCTGACAGTAGATAACCAGAGGAAAAGATTGGATTCCAGCTCCATAGGAGGAATTAAGATTGACTGGTGACCAGAATACACACTGTGAAAAACATCAAAGAACAGAACATTTTTGTGTTGCATATAGTTATCTTTAAATTAGTATTTACTGTATTTTCATGTTAGATTCCAGCTAGATCAAAAGGAGGCTGTGGGACTCTGTGTCTGAAGAAAACTGGTAACAGCTCCAATAGCCATCTTTGTATCTGTAGTAAATGTTGTTACTAATTTATTGTACCAGAATAATAATCTGCACACACACGCAGTCAGAGTGAAGGAAGAGAACTGGCTTAACCATACGGTTTACAGAAAGAAAACTCCCCTACTGCAACATATAATCAAGGAAGAAAGACAAGAAAAACATTCSGGAGCCAGTAATATTTGGCAGCACAAATATGCATGATCAAGACAGGATAATATTTTGCTAATCTACAGGAAAAGGGAACATTATTTTCAGCTTAAAGGCAAATCCTCCACTTAACGGTAAATTAGTCATTTTGGTAGTGTCAACATATCTGTCTGTAATTACACCAGATAAGGACACTGATTGATATTTCCTATTTAAAACCAGCCAAAAACTAATCGTTACCTTTTTCCCTAGAAAGTCATACCTGCAAAGGCACCAGAGCACAAAACCAAGTCCACAATAGGGGTCAAGACAAATTGCAATCTGCCGAGAGGAGTACAGCTCACACTGAAGTTTAATTGCCCTGCAAAGACCACTCACTGCAGCATGGGACATCTGCAGCAGAAGAGACAGAGAAACTGTGTTGAAATTCAAGGACATGAAAACAGGAATTCACCAAGACGGGTAGATAAGAATAAATATGGGTTTGTCTTGATAGCACTACTCCATATACTAAGTTTTTTGTTCCCTTATCCTTATAGCAGATATAGAGCGCTGCAGAACCCCCTGAGCCTTTGTAAAGGAGAAAGAGTCATATCAATAGCTATGGCTTAAAAACTTTAGGTCCACTTGTTAGGGATCTCAGACTCCCAACACAGACAACCATTAAGCGTAGTCTGAGGCTTTCATTTTTCAGCTTTATTTCTTCTCCTCTGTCAACTGCATTCCTACCCAGCTCTCTGCGGGGGGGAAAGCAAAAGCTCACAGTTATGCTGCTCACATCACTCACTGTTCCCCTAATAGGCAACTCTCCAGTGAGATGCAGCAGAAAAATTCCTGATGCCACTGTAGAGCCCTGTCTTCCTACATGGCAGGACTAGTTCTTCGGCATGAAGTCAGACTGCATTGTCTATAGCTAATCCATAGCTTTATTGGAAGAAAACCATGCTCTTTATTCAAACTACAAGAGCCAGCTTTGGTGGTGGTAGAGGCAAGAGATGGGTCAAAATACAAGCCAAAGACACGACACCAAAACCCCCGTCTTCTAATACCATTTTACTGTACCTTTACTCCTGTAAGCATGCCTGTTGTGGAAACGCTAAAATCTAGATATGCCAACATTTCAGGCGTAGGTGGTTTATAGACTTGAGACAGTCGCTTCCTGGGCAAGTCATCTGTGCAAGAAAGGAGCAAACACAGTTAGTTAATGGCTAATGAACTGGTACTTGAAAGGAGAACAAAACTTTCAAAAAGGCTGAGATGGATCATAAAGCTTTCTAGTAACTCTTTCCAAAAGAGAGACTAACACATGAGAAGGCCTTTGCCAAAGTTCTCATGTAGAAAATTATTCATTCTCAGAAAAAACAGAGAAAAGACTTCTTCCTCCTGTGTGTGTGAACTGAACTTTAAAATACATAATTTTACTTTCATTTTTTCAGTCTCCAGGGACACAGGATGGGCATGACCAGGTATTCTGAGGCACAATCAACACAAAAGCATAGCCTGCTTTTTATACAATCCATGTTATTCAGTCCCTCCCTGTTACCAGACTGGGAGTCCGGGCATATTAACCGTTACATGAAAACTTATCATAAGGAGATTATAGCTGCCTGGAACATGGTTTTTCACTAGAATTACACTCCGTAGAAGACTCAACAAATGCAGAAGAGATGAGAACAAACAAGATCAGGCCTGGCTTATGTCTTGGATGTTTCTTCTAAATATGCAAGCATTTCTTAAGAGCCACGCAGTTAGCATCTGAAATGGGGGACATCGTTCTCTCCCTTTGGAAGCCGATGGTAATCCCAACACAGGACTTCAAAAAGTCTTTTAGTCCATGGACCGCACCTGTGTCAATGATGGTTGGCCAAGTTTTCACATCTACAGCAGCAGCTGCCTCTCTGGATTTCAGCAGTCTCATTAAGGTCTGGGTTGTGAGAATACAGGCAGCTTTGCTGACCTAAAAAGATAAACACTTCCTCAAAAAAAGAAAAAAAGACAAAAAAGACAAAAGCATGTCGCATGGGCACTGTACTTGCAAGGTCTGATATCCAGAGAGTATATTTACCACCTGTAGCCAACTTCCCCCAGCAGACTTGCATTAGTTCCTTTGGCTTTTCCAACAATCCAGCTCTCCACTCTTCCTTCACTAAAACCCCAGATGCAGACTAAAATGCAAGTAACCATGGCAGGATCTTCAGAGTAGATATGTATATGCAGCTTCTTCCCCATGGTCACAACGGGTAGACAGCTTTTAGTGATTACTGGACTTGGAGAATAACTAATGGCAGGATCTGCACTTGCCCAATAATTACTTAAAGGAGTGTCAATGTGAGGTTTTAGGCAGTAATATCACAATGTTAATTTACCTTGGAAACCACCTGTTTCATAATTCACCTTGCCACATAAGAAGGAAAGGCAGTTCTCCCTCGCATTTTTATGAATGAAAACACTGTCCTTCAGTTATAAGATATGCTTCAATCACCACTGTCACGTAAACAGCATGGAATTTGAACAACTGTGTTAATCGCTCAAGTCTGAGAGGCTGAAGCGATAGTGCTCCAGCCATGCTCTCGGCTACGGCCCCGTTACTCACTTCCACGATCATTCGCACAGTGGGCAGAGTAGCAGTGAGGCTCTGAGCATGAGGTGGTCTCACGGTCACAGGGATGCAGCCAGCATACAAACAGCCATAGAACGCGGTGATTAGCTCAATGCCTGCAAGGACACGATAGGCTGTAGTGTAGGACACTGGTGGGTGGACACCCTGGTGACACCAGCCTTTCCCCAAGTACTTTCACTCCAAGCATCGGTTACAGCTTTCATTAGAAGAAGGTACACAGACTAGGCACTCCCACAGCACAGATGTGCAACATAAGCAGTCCAAACACTGAGGGCAGCACGACAAGGCAGCTAAGCCTGAGACAGGGGACTGGGAAAGCAGACTGACCACACAGAACCATCTCGCAGGGAAAGAATATCCCAGGTGTCAGATGACTCAAAAGTAAGTCAGGACAAAACACGATGGTCTGGCGGTGGAAGGAGAACCACACACCAGCAAGCACCCCTCACTAGCAGCGAGTGTTCTACCCACCCCAAGTGATAAAAGCTGTGGCCTGTAGCGCACAGCAGGCAGACTGCAGCTCCCACTGCTCCCAACCTACTGCTGCAGAGCAGGCAACTAACAGTCTCAAAGGAAGTGCCCACTGTCTGCACAGCTATAGGTGATGGCACCAGCCTCTACCACAAGCCACCCTGCCATTTCCTACAGCAAACTAAACGCTTTCCCTGGATGAAGAACTGCCAACTGGCGGGGTGACTCCAGCCAAACAAGAGCTGGATAGAGACCAGGAGCCAAGGAGTCTCTGGTGGAGTGACTAATGCATTTCTCCAGTAGAACCAGTGTGGTCACAAGTTGCTAATAATCTTGCAGTGAACATACAATACCAGAGGATCTTTGATAACCACAAAACTTTTTAAAGGTTTTATTCTAAACATAAGGACACAGCAAATTCTCTAGAGCTCAGAGCATCTATCCAGGAGTGGGAARTTACAAATCAGCTCTTCCAAAAACTCTACAGTCAAAGTGCAAGTCCTGATACGGTGACAGCAAGACATCAGGACTGCCCTCCTTGGAGTCAAAACTTGATCAGTGAGTTATGTAGCCCCTAAGGCATCACCATTTCAGTGAAACGTGCTTACCAGGAGGATAGAGAAGCACCACATTGTCTCCTGCGTTGAGATGTCCTTTGTCATACAGAATTGATGCAATTCGCTCAGCTTTTTTGTGCAGCTGAAGGCAGGTGGCTGTACACACAGTGGTTCCCTTGAAAGGAAACAAAAATGTTCTAAACAAAGCCTGGCTTAACACATGTGGCAGTGAAATGGCTGCTGCTAAACCCCCCCCCCAACAACAACAACCACCACCTTAGTAACCAGTGTCAGTCTATACCTACTAGCTGTCTATACCTACAGGCTTCTAGCATTCAGTGAGCCATCTATCCACCACACACATCACAGACAGGAACAGTTAGATCTGTTCTAGAAAATTCTACCTACTAGGGAGTCAGTTCAGCTCTTCTTGCACCAGAACCTTGCCACAGTATACTCAACATGGATACATACCTAAATGATACAGGAACTAATGGGACCTACAAACCGGCACAGTTTTAAAGCGAGGCATGGAACCACTCTAGTCATTCAAATGAAAGGGACACGCAGGTTCAAAGATTCAAGTTTAAATTCCAAATTCTTGGGCAAAACCCGATACAGAGTCTGAACAGAGGACACCGGAGCGGGCAAAAGATTTTAAACAGTCTCAAATTTGCGCTGAATGATATGCTGTAGACCTTCACAAAAACTCAACACTGACTGTACCTTGGCATTTAATAACAGGAAGAGTGGGTGGTCAGGAGTTGCTTGAGCTCTCCACTGTAACACCTCTGTCAGAAACTGGTGCTGAAATAAAGAGGCAGCAATTAAATACTAGTACTTCTACTTCAGAGGTGATACTTAAGTCTGTCACGCATTGCTGCCTCACATTCGGCTGTAGGGTAAATCCTCTTCCCATTCTCTAGCTGTAGCAAATACTGATTTACCTTTTTAACTAAATCATTGTCTTCTATTTGACCAAGATCTCTTCCAGAAGCTTGAGCAATACGCTTCCCAGCAACCAGGTTCCCTACCATCACAGAGGCAGGGCCAACACCTGTTGATAAAGAACAGCCACATGGAATCAGAACAAAGGATCATACGCACGTGCTAGGAATAGATTCTTTCAAAGTTATCTGCTAGATACTGCTGCAGTATAATGTTTAAAACAAGCAAAAGCTGCCAGGACTTCAGGCCCCATAGCGACTCATATATGACCAAAGGCAAGTCACTTCATTATGAGGCAGATCCAGCTTCTTCTACCTGAAAAGCAGAGTTAAAGAAGAACAGCGGGGTTGCTTTGTAGAGGAAGCTCTGGGTCTACGCTGCACCGYTGGAGTAGGAACTTCTAATGCAAGTGGCAAGGGGCTGGCTTAGGAGAGCAAAAGTACAAAGATTCTCTGTAGGATCACACTGCTCCTGGGCACGGATGACAGGAACAGAGGTAATGACCTCACTGATGCAGTACATAAGGTATTGCTAGGCTCCTCATCTTCATTTGGAAGTATCCTGTTCAGCAGTGGAGAGAATCCCAATGAATTCAGAGATAAGAATTAAAATTTCTGACTGACACATGCAAAGAGAGGCCTGAAGCAAGCCCCAGCCACAGGCCACAAGACTCACTGTGGTCCCCAGCAAGCAGAACGCTCAGCAGAATTTGTCTTTCTGTTAGAGGCATTGCACAGCTTTGGAGGTCTGAGGTAGTGAACTTTAGTTTATTAACTCTAAACAAAAGCAGCTCAAGTTACCTGGTTGTTTCTGCCTGGGTTTTGGCAAGTTCGTCACACACGTGTGTGGGCACATGAGGATGTTGCATGGATGCAGAGAGCCCTCCAGAAAGTGCTGCTTAGTTTGAGAGATATGGATCCCTCCCAATGGAGTTTTTGGCAATGTGTTGGCTGGCACAAGAGCAAGGCAATATACGCCCACTTGGTGAATGCTGTCAATTGCCTAGAGAAAGGAAAGACGGTCGCTTGACTGCTCAGTATTACTGGAGATAGTCGAGTGTTACTGGCTGCGTTGACCTATTCCAAGACAAATCCCTACACATCTGTAAGGTGCTGGGGGAGCAAGACAGTCACTATCATTCCCTTTCACCTGTGCAACATTAACTCTTACCATAGGGCTTGCTAAGTGCTTGTGAGCATGCCTTCCTTTATAATCCCTTCCATATACAAGAAATCCATTTTTAAATTGTTCATGACTAAAATCTCAAAATATAGACAGTTGCTTGATGAATCATCCGATTTTGATTTTAGGATTTCATCCATCTGTCTCCTCTGAACCAGCACCCTCTGTTCCTGTTTTGTCCTCCTCGGCGTTCAGGCATCTAATACATTATTCAGATCACCAAGTACTTCCCTGACTTCTCTCCCCAGTGTGTCTATTTCACAACCTGAAATATTATTCCCAAGAGTCACATACATGCATGCAGCTCTCAAAGTAAGCATTCACCACTCATTCTGGTTTCTTAGGACCACACTTCTTCAGCTGTTTTTACTGTTCTCTGTTCACTGTCTCCCTGCTGCAATTGCATCTCCAAAGATAAGGGCAGCTTTAAAGCTTTGAGCACCAGCACAATTCAAGACTAAAAGCAGAATTCCTAAGCGTGAACACTGGGTCTGCTTTGTAGCATTGAGAGGCAGTTATGTTTCTCCCTACACAGTCACCTTGCTAGCATAATGCTGACCACTTCATCAGAGCCTACCCTATTCTGTGTTGCAGCCATTTTCCCAGGACCTTCAGACATAAAAGAACAGCTTGTGCACAGCAGATGTACCAGCTTGTGACCTTGTAAAAATATCTTGCTGCCAAGAGGGATCATGAGCCCATGCTCTTTCCATCTGGGGCATGCTAATGGCCTCTGATCTGCCCACACACTGAAAAATACGCACTAATTCACCTCGCCCACCTGCGCAGCTTGGCTTACCTGCAGCACTCGACTCATCCACTGAAAACTGTCCTCTTCAGATGCATCTGGCCTCTGCTCTGCAACCACCACAATCCGCTCATCATAGAACACAGATACTGAGAACACAGCAATCCTAAGGAAAAGGGAAGAGCCATATTGGCAGGAATTCCAATTTTACTCCTTGGGAATAAGGAGCAAAGGAAACAGACCAAAGGCAAAGCTCCTAAAATGCATGGGGCAGAGAGGAAAATCATCAGGCTATTAAAACAGAGTCAAAAGGGAAAGGCTCTGTGGATTACATAAGGGATTAATTCCACCAGGTGATGAATTTTCTACACAGAATAGCCCCTGTCCTCTCATCCTGCTATCACACTATGTTCCAACCTGTGGTAACTTACCACTATAATAAAAACTTTAAAAGCATCTACATGATGTAGGGGGCTTAAAACCTACTCTTAGAGACATGAGCTCCTACACTATTCTGGGGATTTAGAAAATTATATCCACAACTGCCAAATAAAATTAAGTGTCTTTGGAAATTAACAGAACTCTTCCTTGCTGCAGAACATCAGCCAATGGCTAGTTACTTCAGAGACTCAGAAGTTCTAYAGAGACAGAAGCAAATTTTCCATGTGGCTGGCTTATCTCGTAACCTGATTCCTTCCCCTAAAGTACACAGACTTGATGAAAAGTCAGACAGGATATTGAGGAAAACTGACCTGTGTGAGGAAGGATCAGGCCAACTACTGCCTAAACCAAAAACATACTTGTTTTAGACTGAGCTACTCAAACAAGTCAATTACTGACGAGAAAACAGAGATCACACTATAGATCACATTTCATTATACCACATGCAGAAATTTATGGGAGGGAGCCAGGTTTCTTTTGCTAACCTTCCTCTGTAAACTGTTTTTATTGACTCTACTGCCAATCCAGTTGCTACAATGTCGTCAGCATTGTGTCTACGTCCACTAACTGTCAGCAATCCATCCATTTTTCCAACCACAAACACCAAGCTGCCCTGAAAGATAAAAAGACGTGATGAAGTTATACAAAGCAGATATTCAAATGTCTTTGATGGCATATTTTTAACTATTACTCATCTATAATTTCAATTGCTAGATCAATGGAATTTGTATAAAATATATTTTCTTTCTCTTTGAATTACATCCTATGCGACTAACTCAGGTGAATCATTCTAGCAACTCACTGAACCAAGATACTTTAGCATGTGCAGCAGAACTGCCATTCAAAAGCTTTTTACATTTGATTTTAAAAGAACTAGCAATCTAAAAATGCAACAAGTAGCATGGTAAAGTACTGTAATGGTAACATACTGAAAAAGTAAGGGTTCCTACTGGCTCAAGCAAACCCATTATCTCTCAACTGCCAGTACATGTGCTTCTGTACCCAGATGTTTTTCTCTTAAATATCTAAGGCTATTAGTATTAACACAGGAAAACAGCAATGCAAGCTCAAAAACCATGTTACGTACAGGTCCAACAAATCCCAACAAGCCTGAACGGACGAATGGCACATCACCTACTGGAGAGCCAGCTGAGTTCACAGGAATAACCTGCAACAGAAGGGAGGGCAGTTGGAGGTGAAGTGGATTTACCCAAGGATAGAAAGATATTCCCCACCTAATTCTGCACTGGAAATCGCCCTACATGCAAGTGATGAGGAAAACTGGTGGTGGTGGTGGGGGGGATCCTTCATTTACTTGTCATTTTAGCACTATGGGAGATCTTTACAAAAGGGGAAAGCTGAAAATATCTAACAAGTCTTTCAGGATCTCTCTTTAAAAATCAACATTAACACTTTAAGTTTAAAAGAAATCAAGAGATTATACACAATCATCAGTTCTACATAGGAAACAGAGAAAGAAAGATGCACTCTATCATACATACCTCAAACGTGTTCTTTGTCACCCCTGCCAGTCCATAATACATCATTCCTCCTACTCTGGAGCTAACACAGATTTCACCAATCTCATCTGTTTTACAGAGCTGAGGTGGCCCATCGGGTTTCACTATACACATCATTCCTAAGACAAATTACATACTGTTACGAATATTCCCAAGATTTGGCTTGTAGAAGAGCTGACACTTTCAACCATGACAAATAGGACACGTCATGGGAACTGCTTAACCTCCCCCAATAATGGGGCTGAATATGGGAGAGTATCTAGTCTAGCTCTTTTTCCTCACATTATGGGTCTCGCAATCGCTGCATTGTCCAAACAGACTAAGCAAACACCTCTGACAGTTCTCATAGATGTCACATTGCCACAGAACAACATGCAGTAGTGTGAGAACGTGTCCTAACCGCTTTGGGCTTAAGAACAGAGCTGCTGCTGGGACACCGCATTTCCTGCAAGGACTTCACAGTACTGCACGAGCACAAGGCTTTCTGGGTTATTTATTTAAATGGCCTGTAGAACAGCTTTGAAGGTCTCGGCTCAAAAGCCTTCACTACCTGCTCTGAAAAGTTCCAGACCATTCACAAAAAGGTGTTACAGGGCACTCCTGTGCATTCTTACCTCCTGGCATCACGTGGCCGACATCCTGGACAGTGAGAGCAGAGTTTTTATCTTCGGTGTTGACACGAATCACACCAAAACTCAGCCCATTCATGGACAGGAYGGCTCTTCCGGGCAAAGGTGCCCCAGGGACCCCAGGCCTTTGAAGGACACAAAATCAATACACTGAAGCAGACATACAGGGTATTCTTAGACTCTGATGAAGACATCACAGCAACAGAGAAACGCATACTGCAATGTCTCCTCATTTCATAACAAATTTAAAGTCATGAGATGGTAGTAAAGATTACTTCCCAGAAGAGCCCACTGATCAATGACTAAGAAACCTTATTCTTAGGCAAGTGCAAAACATCATGTGAATCACAACTCTTCTTCCAGGTTTTAAGCTTAATCTGTGACAAGCACTAGCTCCTAGGCTAGAGGATTACAGTACTATTTATTACAGAAGGCAGCAATGGACCAAAAGGCTATGAAAATGACTATCCAAAGCGATAACAGATTTTAGCTCAGATTCAGAAACACCACACTAGCTGCGTACATCAAGAGTAGGATAAAACAGTGCACCTTTCTTACAGGCACTGTTGTGCCACCATATATCTTACAGGAACAAAAGCACTCCTATCTTAGGAGAAATGTTTAATAACATAGCCACTTGAATACCTGAGCACAAACAAATGTCAGTGGAGCTTATTACATGCTTAAGCCAACTATGACCAATAGATATGTGAACAAACCGTAGCCAGGATCACTTAAACTAGCAAACAGACTGCAACGCTATATGTGCATTACCTCCGTATTGCAATAGTCATTGCTTCTGGAGATGTGGCACAAGGACAAATTGCTTCTGGTTTAAGCCCATGGCTCTGAAACAAACTCAGGAAGGCATCACATGAGGAAACAGACCCTGGAAAGTAAGAAAATATGTAACTAYGACTTTACATGATTTGATTTAAAAACTGTCTGTAAAATAACCTAGAAATAAATGCAGCTGGGAAAAAAGCATATTGTTTCGAACAAGTCTGCTTTTCTGCCCCAGTTTGCTCCGGAGTTGTTACATTTAGGAAGTGCTCATGGAACGACGACGACAGGAATAAAAGACTGCCCCAACCTCCAACAGATTAGTGCACACATATAGGGCCTGTTTCCATGCACTGTGCATAACACAGAGCTAATAGTATTCCAAATCTCCCTTCTGTTGGTGTCATCTAGACAGATRGTCTTTAAGCCTCTTCATTAGCAGCATTCATTGCAGATCTTTTGGGTTTTTTTTCCTCCCCTTCAACATTGTTCTTAAAAGCCTTCACCTTATCCCCTGGTGAGCAATTTAAAAATCAGTCTCACTCCAGTCTGCCAGAATTCTGTTTTACACACACAAGCTCCCCAGTAAACTCTCCTCTTTCTACCCTTTGCAGCATCTTTCACAACTCATACTCAAAGGAATAAAGCACAGGAAACCCCTTGCCCTCGTGCTGAAGTACCACAATCCACAGCTCTGTGTTACTAGACAGCTGCCCTAACTTAGTCTTCTTGGAAGCAGCTACAAAAGGAGCAAAACTTGAGCCTATGGCAACAACCTTCTGAGAAACCTCTCTCCTTAAAACAACAGGATGTGCATACTCACAGGGATTTGCACCATCAGTTACAATCAGCATCCGCAGAGAACTCAAACTGACATCTCTTTGGTCTCGATGGGCCATCATGGCCCAGTGCAAGTCTCGACACTTCACTAAAGCAACTTTTGCTGCAAATGAAGGCAACAAAAACAGTTATCAATAAAAAGAAAAGCTTTCCATGAGTCATTTTCATATGAAGGCACTATCCAACTCTCCAAAAGGAGAAAACTCTAAGGCAAGCAAACCTTAAAACATTGAGCCTGCAGTAATGGCAAGCCCCAACATACAAAAGCATCTGCTGTGGGATGCAGGCCATTTCCCGGCCCCTGAGCCAAGGCATATCACTACTGCAGCCCTCCCTCCAAAATGCACAAATCACTATCACCATCTGAATATCCTGGCTAAAGACTTGGGATCAAATGGATCTTTTTGTGCTCAGTTATTTTCCTGGTCTCATAAAAAGCATTGGCTCCAAATACACAGGTTTTGAAGCCACCATCAAGTTCTGTGTGGTTTGCCATCATCCACAAAGCATTAGGACTTTGTGTATACTTAGAAATAACTCAGAGTTTTGGCCCACATGGTTTGTTACTGAAGAGCAATAAGGCAGGCTCTAATACATTTGATATTTTAATGCCCCTCATTCATTTATCCTAAAAACTTAAAGCTTAAGTTGAAGACATGCAATTACCTTTGTGAGCATGAACTCTCTGCACCCATGAGAGCGGGCAGGTTTTCATCACAGAATAGGGCACGCTGATAGTATGCAGTTTGTTCATTACATTCTGAAAAGGAGAAACAAGATTTTTAAGAGAGTGTGCACAAAATCTATTATGAAGCAGAAACAGGAGTCACCCCCACTCCTCATCAAGCCCTCCCTCCCTTCCACATGAATTCACATGCATTTACCTGGGATGCTTCTATGCTTCCTGTAAAACAGTTAAAATTTCAAAGCATCATTTGAATTTACAGGAAAGCTTAGCAATTGAGCAGGAAATGTTATTACTTCTGCCAGATCTGCAGTTCTCTGAAGAGAGAGATATGACTGACTTAATAGGCAATGGTCCAAAACCATCTCCTCAAACTTTGTAATTAGGAAGAGTTATGAAATGCTTCAGAAAGTCTTCACAGGCTCAACTCACCGTTAGAATACCATGCCACAGCCCTGCATCCTTCTTAAAATCCAAAACATTCACTATCGTTTCACCTAGAAGAAAGTTGTTGCATTGGAGTAAAATGTGCCTGGACAGCTTTGACCATTATTTATGCTAGAATCCGCTGCTTTTCCTGTTCTCCCAAACGGACTCCAATCTGGCAACTTAAAATACTCTTTTTTTTCAGGAAGATGTAAGAAAATCTGTGAAGAAAATTGCAGCCCTAATTTTCTTGTATTTACTGAAGCTCTCCTATTCCCACTATGTTCAACAAATTCAAATGTTAAGGARCTTTTAAATGCTTCATATACTACATAAAACATTATGCAACTATCTGGGACAAATCATACAGGTAAGAAATTGGCAGATCTGCTCCAAGAGGCACACATGTAGAAAGTACAGAGCCTTGTTTGTCTGATTACAGGTTTTACTAGTCAGAGCTCCTTACTACGCAAAATAACACAACTGAATACCAGTTTAAGAAAAGGAACATATCACAAAGTTGCAATAAAATTACATTCTAGCCTGTAATGTACATCACTAATAGAAAGTGCCTTAATTATCTTATTATACTTCATTTTGCATAAGCAGGAGCAGGGAAAGAGAGTAGAGAAGCACTGACTCCCAGAAGCAATGCAAATTTAAACAAGGGCTTCCACAAGACACTCTGCCTTTTAAACTACTATGACATACTGCTCTTTAAAAAGGAACTTTCAGTCACTGGATATGAAAGTTAGCTTGATTTAGAAGGGAGACCAGACTAAAACCATATCCTACAGCAGAGCTCTCTATACTCCTACCAATAGTTTCCAGTCYTCTCTATTGGTTTAGTCAAAAAGCCTTTGTGACTAGTACAGAACCTGGTTATTCAAGAGGTGTTTTAATATTTACACATGCTGTACCAAGAACAAAAGCTTGGAAAAATATTTTTGGGGGTGATCCCTCAGTACTGCCAGAAGAAGACTCAGCCCCTTGAAAAGCACTCCCCTTCTGATTCATCAGAACACAGACTTGTTAACTTCCTAGACACGATGCAGATCTCACTTTTAGTTCACCTTCACTGGGCAATGAAGATAATGTAGTTTTGGGTGGAAAAGATTATGAGTAGTCTTTAGTTTGGGGGAGTTTTAATCTTTACTTTTACTTTTTGTGTTCTTTTGTTTAAAGTAGATACCATTGTGCACTGGTTACCCAAAAGCAGCTGTTAAAAATATGAGAGGCAAACAGCAAAAACGATGTCACCGAATCTTCAGTCCTTTGCTGCTTCCATGACATCACCTACCTTCAGAATAGTTGCAGGCCTGCGACAAGGCTTGACAGTGAGAGAGCATGGCAACTCGAGACACCGTGACACCCATCACACTGCCCTCTTTGCTAGTCTTGTACTACAAAAGGGAAAAAAGTGTCAAGGTGAGACTCTGGATCCCACATATAAAGGAAATTAAAGCACTGGATCCACGCTGAAATCAAGTTTTGTTCCACTTAAACTGCTGAGATGTATTCAAAAAAAGTACTTGCTTGTAGCAATGTATCAGCAAGGTTCACTATAGAAAAGATAGTTTTTCAAGTAACAAACATATTCAGATAACTCCAAAGAGATATGAGATAAAGATACCAATTTAATGTATTTGTACTTGTTTTATTACTACTACAAGGCCACAAAGATACACAAAACAAACTTCACAGCAGGTTGTACACAATGAAAGGCTGTTGTTGCAGTGGCTAGAAACTGGGAAGTCTAAGGTGTTGAGGTGAAAGTATTCTCTCTCCGATGACTAGAACATTAAATTCAACTCACAGAAGCTACTTCTCATTTCCCATTCACTACTTACCTCGATATATGCTGGCTCAGTTCCCGCAGCTGAGATGTTGGGCTGCCAGTCCTTAGGAGATTTGGAGAGATATTTTGAATCTGTCACAACCCATTTGAGTCTGGGCCAACCTAGAGCCAAAATTAAAGTGGAGTTTATTTAGTGAGGAATTGATATTCTGCAAAAGTACAAAAGAAAGAAAGAAAAAAAAAAAAGCAGCAATCATTCGTCCAAGTTCAGTTATGCAAGCACGCATACCAATCCAAGTCAAGCTACTAGCCAGAAGGCTCATCTCATTTCTCATCAGGGAGTTCAGTGGGCAACATGGCACTTCCTCTACTCAGGAAAGATCCCTGCAGTATTTCTAAATATAGCTTGTTGTATCATTAATAAAACTGCTTCTGAACCTGCCAAATGCCACTGAAGGAATCTGAGGACAACCCTGATTTGTAAGATGGCTTCATCATGACTTCCAAAGCAACAAAGTAGTTCTGTCAGAGATATGGATCAATCTATACCATATGCATAAAACCCACAATTGTAAGCAATGTTACCAGGAAACTTGTTCATTTTGCCAAAAAAGGCCCCAAAAAATGCACTCAGACTTCTATAGCTGAACTGTCTGAAAGTAGTTGTCAGAAGTACAATCAAAAGTGAGTATATAACTGATCTAACCTTTAAACTGCACGATTTCTCCGTTTTGGGTTTTTGGAAGCCCTTTCAGACAAACTTCAGTGGTGAGGGCCAAAGCAATGCCACAGCTGCCCAGCAGAAAACCAATCTGCTGACCGCCAGCATCCTGAGGGAAGAGAAGGGGAGGGGGGGGGAAATCATTTCTGTTTCAAAATGATAGCCAACTTTCCCCTTACCAAATTCTAAGGTTTGGTAATGGTCTGGTAACTGGATGGTAACATTATGGATCACAGTAGGGAAAACAAAAACACAAAACCACCCCAAACCCCTCACAAACACTCTTTCTGTTGGTTTGCCCTTTTCCTCCCACCCCCAATGCCTGGCATTGGTTTGAAACTCAAATGACAACCACTGTCTGGCAGGAATGAATACAACAATTCCTAAGCTTCTACAGTAATACATTTTGGAAGATGTCATGGCCAACACAAAGGCACGCTGGGTGAAAATGGAGACACGCTATGAGCCAATCAAAGTCCATAAGAAAATGATATGCCATTATAAAAAGAAAAATGGCTACTTAATCTTCTGCATACCATGTCTGCTCTTTTCAATTCATTCTGCAGTTCAACAACGAAAAGATTACATAACTGGGGACAGACTGCAGAGAAATCAGGTGATTCTCAAAGGGAACCCTTCATACCCCAAGCAAATATTACACTGGCAAGACTAAAAGGAACTGGACATGAAATTCACAGAAAGCAGGCTCTCGCTTAGATGCATGCCCAGCATTCAGGCATTGAGTATACACCATTTATTTTCATTAACAGAAGCACAGATGCCTCAGAGAGAAATAACGAGGCATAAAAAGGGAAAATGTATAATTACACTGAAATAACAAGGTCCCTGTTTCCTCAGTAACTAATTTCTATTGCACAATGATAAAAACACTGAAATGAGGTAGCTTACCAAGAAACCTGATCGGACAAATAATGTGAGAAGCTTTAAATTTTATATTTGGTTGCTATAGCAGTTGTCATGTTGAGGACAAATGAAAAAAAAGTTCTGTGACTCCCATAATATTACCAGACTAGCTTACCATTTCACTACCACCTCTCTTGCCATATGCTTGCCATTCTACTGTTACTTTGTTTCCTCTTATGAAATTTTACAGTTTTAGACAGTTCTTGAAATGGCAATAATATGGCAAAATCGTAAAAAATATGGTAAGGCTAAAGAAAATACTATTTTGAGCAGAGATTTTACAAGAGGTGGTGCCTGGTAGTTTTCAGAAATGCTTAGTACCTTCAGTCTCCAGCAAAGCCAAAAGACCTACAGATGCTTAGCACTGTTGGAAATGAGATCCCCTTCACACGGAGCAGAGGGCAGATTCACAGCGTTATCTGTACTCTTATAAACTATTTGCAATAACAGAGACAAGACTATAGCGTTTAAGGTGAATCAATCATTTCCAGCTGCTTAGCATGGCTATCTGGTCTATATATCTATTTTTTTTCCATTTTTGAACTCCTATTGCAGGTTCACATAGGTCTTGCACCTTGTGTTGACACAGAATCATTGAGGCAGCAGCTGGATGCTGTGAAACACTATCAGAGGTTGATGGTCTGACTTGGTTTTCATCCCACATCAGCCTATCACTCCTCTAAGTTCCATCAACGTTACCTTTCTGGTAAGAGGTACCTCTATAGGCACTGGTATGACTTCTGCTAGAAGACAGCCATAAAACGCCACCATAAACATGACTGGGTCATTGTTGGGATAAACAAGGGCTACCTACAATTCACAAAAAGATTTTGTTAGGTGAAATACAAAGCAAAATTGCAAAGTTCAGATCTGTAGCGACTACAAGTCAGAAAACTTCACATGATTTCACACTCCGCCCCAGCATTTTTCACAGGGCATCTTCAAGCACTCCTTCTCACACCGATCTGGTACACGCACACGTTCCTCATGCAGGGACTATGTCAGTATTCCCTGTGTACATGTATACACACACATGCAGATGCACCACCACCACCCCCCGCCCCCACGCACAGAGATCTAAAACTCTGTATTTCTCTCAGAGCTGCTACGCTCTTCCTTAGATTTATCTCAAAGTCCAGAACCAAGAATTTGCTTACAGAGGAATCAGCAGATTGAAAAATCACAAAGATATCTTTCCCAAGTAGCCTGTTTCTGGGATAAGAGTCTCACTATTAAAAGAAGCAGATTTTAGTGCCTGTGGTAAGTTACAGTGCTCTGCCTCCCCCCCCCCTTTTTTTTTATTTTAAATAACTTCAGAGGGAGAACCAGACAGTTCAAAACTCATTACCCTATCTCCAGGTTTTAACACAGGTTCATTTTTGGTCCCCAGTTTATTAAGCAGTGTGTAGGCCAGCTTGAGACTTCTGCTCCACAGTTTGCCTAGAACACAAAGAGGAGAGACTTGCACAACTCTAAATCAACCCAACATACAAGAGAACAATATTTCAATTCCTGACTGCTTTATCCATCTACTGTCACCTCCTGTGTTTCAGTTACACTGCTTCATCTACAAACCCCTCTCAACCCAGGAATGTATTTGCAACCACGCTAGGAAAAGTCCTGTACAACAACTATGTTCTATCCTCTGCTACCCTTTCAGAAGAGTTTAACGACAAAAGCCAGTGCTCGGCTCACCATACGTGAGGGTATAAACTGGTTTTCCTGTAACATCCAGTGCTGTCAGACAGGGGCATTTAGCCTGTGTGGTTCCCCAGCGCTGCAGTGCTGCTTCTAAGGCAGGAGGCCAGTTGCAAACAACTCCCAGGGGTTCTCCTTTCACAGGTGTCATCTGGCGTCCCTCCGGCTTGGGCTGATTTGGGTCAGGCTGTGGAACTGAAGAAAATTTGATCATGTTCCCAGTTCATCTTAGCTCATTTACTGCTAGACACTTAAGCTGAAAAGACACACTGGAAAAAAAAAAAAGCTTTTCCAAATAGCCTGTACGTTTAACAATCTCTATCACATTTTGCTCTCTACAGAGCCCTGCAGAAAACAAACCATCACCATGAATATAGTCTTCTCCTAATGTGCTACTGATTTCAATACAGTATCAAGGAGGATAACACGGAATTGGAGAAAAGAGAAAAGAACCTTACTAAGTAAGGTTGTAATGAAACTACCAGTAAAGACAATTCCCTTGGGACTTTAAAGTAGCCTAAGAAAATGAACATTAAAAAAAAAAAAATCTATTTAAATATTTTTGTTAATAAGTTTCAGTTATTGTAAGAAGTTTAGCACTGAAGAGGCCACACAAAGCTCTGCAGTCAAGTGAATTACTTCAAACACTATTTTTATACCAGAGATTGCTGGCCACAGACTATTCAGGAATGCTATCACTAGCTGCAAATAGGGAATCAGAGTCAGCTTCAGAAACAATGGCATAATTAAATATAGTACTGTGCAGGTCTGCGTGCTTATAACAAATGATTAATAAAAATATTACTTGGTGCTAATTACCTTCCACAATTTCTTCAAAATCATCCACAAAAAATTCTTTCAGGGGTGGCCTTTTAGGTCTTTTCAAGGTGTTAAGCAACTGCTGAATTTTCGTGGAGACTCTACTACTCACAGGAACACCTGGAGGGAAAGATTTTGGCTAATAAAAGTACTCATCATCTCTACTGACATTTATGTCTTACCTCCTTCCGCTGGAGGATACTTCTCTTGGTGTGCCCACTCATTCAGCTAAGGGTTTACAACACTAAAGGTTGTGCCAATGCAGGCTGACATTAGTAGATATTACGTCAGTTCTGTATTAACTCAGTGGTCAGAAAAAGCTAATAATATAAAGTCCTTTTTAAAGTATTCCCTCCATTCCAAAGCCTAATTTCCATCTGTCTTTGACAAACCACACTTGCTGTAAAACATGGCCTACAGATCTGCGCCTGCTTGAAATATTGATCAACTGCAGTGCAAGACTGCCAGCAGAGGGAGGACACAGTAAGAAGCAGAAGTATTAATGCTACCCTTCTGCACAAAGGTTTATGCCAAACAGCTTAGAGTCAGTATTATCAGCTGCACGGGAGCTTAACTATAATTAAGAATTACACATTTTCTTTCATCTTACCTTTCCTTTTGGGGATTCCAGGAAAAAGGCTTTTAAAACCAATTAGCCTACCTATGCATTTTTAATTATTCCTAAAAAAAGCAGTAAGCAGAAGAGAAAAGCCTATTATCTCTCCATGATCTTCTCCAACTCAGTTCACAGTAGGTAATTTTTGTAGCATGGAAAAGTGTTAATGCTAATGCCGTAACCATTTCAAATTTATGAAGTGCTTAAATGGGCTAGATTTAAGTTACAGGATTTGATCCCCCAAGTCAAGTCCCTCCTTAGACACCATTCTAATTTCTGGGTACTCCGAAAGGTTCCGTACCATCAGCAGTATCCATGAGACTAGACCGATTAGATCCCTTGTGCATGCCTTTCACAATCCCTGAAGGAGGAAGGTCGATCGCTGCTGGCCGTGCTGAGGAAGAGGAGGTAGTTGCTGTGACATCTGGGGGAACTGAGAAATTTTCTAAAAAAGGGAGAAAATTGAGATGACGATTAACATGTACCTTTCGTTATCACATAGCACAAGTGAAGTGTCTGTTACCCATTACCAGCAACCTTAACAATTTAGTGGGTCAGATTCTTATGGGGGCTCTTATCAATGCTACACAAGCCACTTCCTAAATTCTAAGTAGCCCTAGGAGGTGTGTACATCATCCATTTTGGAAAACAGAAAATGAAGGCACAGATGAGTGGTTTTGTCCATGTCAGGAAAGTAATTCAGCAAAATACTGACAAAATTCCTATTCTTGGTCTTTAACCTTCAAATAAAGCTAAATCTCTTGGCATTCAGTACTCTTAAGGAAAGAAAGAAAAAAAAAAAGTCAGTTGAGATCAAAATAAGCTCTGGAATATTCAAAACCCCAGAACAAAAAACCTATATCACCTATGCAGTAATCTCTCTTGCTGGAATTATAATATTTAACCTTTTCCTCTAAAGAACTTTCTAAATCTAAAAGAGCAGGAGGCTATTGACTAAAGCAGATAAAAGAATCATGTTGGGTTGAAATTTCTTTCAGTTCAGTGACTAAACAGTATGAGTCTATCCAGCAGTTAAATAATAAAATCTAACCTATAAAATGAGACAGTTCTTAAACCTGTCAGCTCTGACAGCCTCAAGTTGCAAAACACCGTTCTGCCAGAAGTCCTGCTTTTCAGATGAGCTTGTAATGCTTCAAAACTGTAAGTAACTCTGCATACTTCAGTAATTCTCTCATTAGCCTCACCTTAAATATGCAATTTTTGCTTGCATAGGATTTCTTTATACAACACAGTAGGTTCAATCATCTGACAGGGCAAGAATATTCTATTCCAGTTTAACAGAAGCAGCAACCGTTGCTTCTGAAGAAAAAAGCCCAAGAACTTTGAAACCACATGTTGGCTTGCACAGAGAAAGTCTTGAAGAAAGTCAGATACTGAACAATTCCTAAAGAAAGGTTTGTGTGGTTTATTCTTTGAGTCCTTCTTTCTAGAGGGAAAAATTCCATTTCTTTATACCTTTTGGAGATACGGTGGCAAGGAATATTTCTCATATATAGAACTTCTAAGCTCACTAGGAAGGACAGATTTTATACAACATTTGCAGGACTTTCTATTGCTCTCTCCAAAGAGATGTATAAAATTGCATATGTTAGTGTTTCTATTCATGTAAATTAGGTGTTAACATAGGATAAATATGTACATGGCAAATATAATTGTGATGAAAATGTAACACTTCTACTTTGCATAAAATACTAATTATATTACATAGCAGTTATTCTGTACGTAAACAGCTAGACTACCTTAACTCATTACAAAAGGTACTGTGGCTTTCTGTATTCTCCAATTAAGAAGAGCCTCTCTGCTTCAAAGATACATTAGTTATATTGACTATACTTTATGGACAATTTCCCAAGTTTTCCATTTCAGAAAACAACTTGAATCTCAGCAAAGAAAGAAACAAACAAAAAACCAAAAAGAATTAAGTGAAGCGATTAAAAACCCCAGTGCTTCTATGTACTGCTTGCCCCAAACCAGTTAAGCAAAAGCAGAGAGCGCACAAATACAGACATCTTCTAAGATGCGGTAATATCCTTAATAGCAGATAAAAAAGACAAACATACACAAAGCAAAACAAACTTTGCCATTTCATACAGAAGCATCAGCAGCAAGGAGCAACTTAGAGCCTCAAAAAACTGAGCCTGGGGTATCCAGATCTGTAGTTTTTTGCTCCCTCTTCTCAATACCCGGATGCCCTGATTATTTCCCAGACTACTCATGGAAGATCTGTGTTAAATCTTTATTCTCTGCTATGTTTACTTCCTAAACGACATGCTCAGTTATTCATATATTCGGCTGTCTCTCTTTTTTTTTTTTAAAATAACACTAAAACAATAAACCATTAGGGCTTATAGCAAAAAGACAGTGTTAGAACACAGCTTTTCCCCATTGAATAGGCAAAGACACCCCTGTGATATTAATCAGGACACAGATGCCAAATGCTACTTGCATACGGTAGCTTTGTGCACACAGTAGCTTCAAATAGCTGTAGACATAAGCAATACTGTATACAGGAAAAGTTCTGCCTACTGAATTTGTCAATACTGTAATCACACTAAGGAGTCTTTTCTACTTCAGCAAGCTCCTGCTCCCCACGTCCCCTTTTTCAACCAACTCAATATTCTTCAATCCTTAAGGGAAGAAAAAAATAAAATAACAAAAAACCCACACCAGTGGTGGCGTAACTCCAATGAATCCAAGCAGTTCCACCAACACTAACTGAACTCTCATTCCAAATTTCCCTTACACAATGGACAACTCCAGCTTTATTAATACAATCTGAACTTGAAGCAGTTTTTCTGTTCATACCCAGCTCCTACCTATTCGAGTATTGGCAAATACATCAGCTAGTGACCCACTGGTCCCTTTGCCTTCTCCATGGGATAGTGTAGAAGATGCTGATGAAGATGTGGATGACCCCTGAATAGATCGGTTGATCCAAGACTCAGCATTCTGTAAGCTCTGATGCAATGCAGCAGAAAGAGCAGCTTGGCGCCTTAGCGACCCCTCATCCTCGGATGCGGAAGACGTGTCTGTGTGGAAGCAGAAAAGAAAATCTAGCTCCTTATGGAAAGGCACATTGCACTGAACATGCTCTCTTTGCAATTCACGTATCAATGGCAAAGGCTTGTAATATGAAAATCTTTTTTCACAGACTGTCAAACATGGTTATGCAGGCCAAAACAGAAGTTAAAGCAGCAAACATCTCCAATATGAATATATTTACTCCTGTTTTTTTCCTCTGTTTAAAGCATACAAAAGATTCAACACATTAGACAAATATCCTGTCTTAGTTTATTGCCTTTTCACTCATCACTGTTTCATTCATATTCTATAAAAATCAGACACTCTATTGCCTAACACTGATAATTCTGAAATGGAAAGTGAGGGGTAAGTATCATTCTCAAAACTGAAAATTTACAGAAACAAAGTAGAACGCAGGCACTGGGAAATAAATGTGTCAAGGCCACATGTAGAAAATGCTTTTGTATGCTATTCTAAATGGGTCCCTTTCAACTGCAGAAACAAAAAAAACAAGAAAAAAACACAACAAGGAACTGCATCTTGCACTTACAAGAGAACAGATATCTCCTCTGTCCTAAAGCTATGAACTAATTATTTCTTTATCGTGAAGAAAGCATTCATTATTTGATATCTTAAGTTGTACAGTGCTACATATAAACATTCAATTAGACTCTGGCCTAAAATTTAAGTATTCTTAAGACTGGCTGCCTATATTCTGGTCTTCAATAGCGTCCCTTAAATTATAAATCAAACTATTAAATCATATTCTACCTACTTGCTAAAGCAAAATACAGCCACCATTTGGAAAAGGGGACTAATTCCAGTCATACTGCAAGTTGAACTGGAAGTTTTAATGCTAATCTTTGTTTGCGTAGCACCCACAGCTCAGAACACGCTGTAGTCCTGGACAAGTTAGTACAAAGCTGAGTCCCAAGCAGAAACTGGGAACAGGCATGAGACCCCAATAGGAACGAAAAGGTAACAGGAAAAATGAATTAAAAAAAAGGAGTAAAAGAAGAGTCACAAGTGAAGTGGCCTAACAGAGAGGTTTCATACAGAGATATGATGAATTCATGATGATGAGGAGGGTTTTTAATCTCTTCAGGTAACTTTGTCAATCCAAATGACCACGATGCTCCCATACAATGGGAGCCAACACAAAAGTCACTGCTGAAATTTATAATATTCATCTTCAACCTGTGTGCGTAGCTGCTTGAAAATGGAAGTTTTTGTTAATATCTGATGAATATGCATCATAACAGACACCACATTATCTCAGCTATTCTGCCACTGAGGCAAAACAGCTATTACACAAGAGGTGCTAGAAATTAGAAGTCTTACACAAATCATGGACTCCCACAGGACCCTCTCCATGGTCCTTGCCCAGAAACATGCATCACTGCAAATCCTTGAACTCTGGAGAACTGATACCTTTTGCTGTATGTTGAGTACTAACCTTACCAGAAAGGAAAAATGAATTATGTAACTAAGATACGTGTGAGGGAAGCAAAAGAAGTCTCAGTCCAGAAGGCCTGCTCAGTTCTTGCCAATTAATTCTTTAAGAGTTCCCAGAAGAGGATTCACTTCCGCAGCCGTAACAGCAGCTCCATGAAAACAAGCAGCTGCTCAAACGTAGCAAGAGAGCTACAGGAATTACAGACAACCTACATATGTGCAGAAGATACTGAATATTTTGACAATTGCAGCTTCTTGATTTGGAAACTGTTAGTAATGCATACCTTAACATCCACACAGACAAGCACACCGTAAGAACCTAACCTGGGGGAGTGCAGGCATCAGCTGGAGACTGAACAAACGTAGACCGTCTTTTCGTTGGCATGGGCAGAGCCATCTTCTGTTCTTTGTGTTTTGCCAGCGCTGCTTGAACTGCTTCTGTGTGGATATCTGCAAAATGGAAGTTACAGTACCTCACTGCGAAACAAGCTAAGAGGGGAGGCTTCCTTCCCCCAGCAAACATGAAGAACTCTTTAAAGGAGGAGACAGATCACAGCTGATGACAAAACAACATATTAACCAACTACTATGGATAAGTGGGAAAGCTAATCTACATGGCGTAATCAGATTCATGTGTTTTTTCCTGAGGTCTTTCCAGAAAATCAGAAAATGAAGCCCTTCTAATGCTTTATGAAATGTTGGTGTGATAGCAGTGTCATTGGAGCAGGTATATTTTATCTATTTTACTTGCCCCCATGGAGAGAAATATTTCAACCTGAAAGTTGTTTGTTCTTCAAAGTGAAGAACAAAACCAGATTGAAACAATAAACAGGTGCCTTCTTCCTCTCCTTCCCTTAAGTGGAGAAGGAAATCAGCAGGGCACTAGTCAGCCATTTTTGCTGCTCTTCAGAAGTGCTTAAAACATAGATACAAAAAGCCAGCTCCTTCTCTGGCTCCTACAGCAGATATGCTCAGCAATCACCAGTTCCAGGAAAAAATTGTTACCTGTCACTTCTCTGAATCTGATTACCTACAGAGGTGGTTAAAATAGACTTTCAACTGCGTGAAGAACTTGCCCTGAATAGCTGCATTCAAGCTAGAAAATCAAGAAGGCAAAGAGTTATTTGCTTTTTCTACTTAGCACTTTTTGCCTCAGCAGCYGCAGCCTGCAAGTCTGATGTTTCTTTATACAGAACCATCAAGGTAGGACCTTCCATCACTGGATGAATCACCAGCTCGACTCCTTGAAAGGAAATTGTACACACTTCCTCTTCAACAAGAATCCCAGTGAACTCTTGCCCTACCCTTACCAGATCGATAGCGTTCATCTCTGGCTCCCCCTGAGCGAGCTCGGTGAAATTTGGATGAGGATGATGACGATGCTGAGGCTGGAGTTGCAGATGGAACGGGCATCTGAGTTCTGGTTTCCTTCTGTAATGCTGGATCAACCCCTGGAAAACAGTCCACAACTCTTTGAGGGCAGAAAAGAAAAATAGCCTTTTTTGAGCATACTTCTTTGTTTTACTATATAATTACAGGATTTCACATTTTCTGTAGTGAAGCAAATTTGACTAGCACATTAATACATCTGTCCAATTATACCCTAATCACTTAGGGGCATACATGTCCCTTCTTCAACCTTATTCTTAAGTGTTCCCTTCCCTCTCCCTTTTTCTTTCCTGTTTTAATGGGTTAAGCAAATGACATAAAAGAGAATTTATAACAAACCTGGAACAGGTGACATGATACACATTTTCACATAATTTAAGTAGCCCATCAGTAAAAAAAGAGAGATAAAGAACCTGTTACAAAATACAAAAGGTAGTAAGATTCAGATAAATCTTAATAGATTAAATCAGTAGAAAAAGCAGGCAAAGTCTGCAGATCCAAAGACTTCGAGCCATCCACAATGAACATCAACATTTTGTGATTCAGTATCTGTATGGTTTGCTCCCTATTTCGCCATGTTTCCAATGGGAATACACTCATCATTGCATTAAGACAGATCAGAATTAGCAGTTTAACTTGTGGTCAAATCACATAAGCAAATTGCTTTTAGAAATCATACTCATTTATACCAGCCTCCTCTTAGACACCACTGCTGCAGACACAGTGCAGTAAAGGGGTTTAACTGATGCAATAAATCATTATCCAAAGTTAAGTTTGAGTTGTGGGAAAGAGCAAACCCATGGTGGGGGGAGGAGGGAGCAGAGAAGCCAGGTTCATTACTCAACATTCATGAAACCTGACTGATCAGTGTGAATTATCGACAGTAAAACCAACAATATCACCGATGGCAAGAGCCTTTGCTGTTCACATTAATAATGAAACCTAACAGAGCTCTACTTCTCCAGGTTCTGGCTACTTCCAGTGCGTGTCGAGGCATTACCATCCTGAAAAGGTTTGCTTTTCCCATGAATACAGGGAGCTAAATAGATAATCTGATAAGAAATTATCATTTTACATAATTCACCAAGGCACATATCATCAGGAATGGCTGCTACTGGAACTGCAATTCTAAAATTAATCTGTGCTTCAGTGGGAACTTCTAAGAACTACAACCAAAGGTCACATAGCTGTAATTGCCTTCAGACTGTCACCTGAAGTCATGCAAAAAGAAGGGCAATTGTATCATCTAAAAATGCACCTCTTATGAATTCTCACAAACTACCAAAGAATTAGAGAAATTAAGAGGAAACCACAAATCCTAAATTCCAATTCCAGTCATACTACTTTCTTAGTGTGTGGTTTTAGGCAAACAACTTAAGGCAAGTGCCTCAAGCTCAGAGAACTTACAGTACCAGCAAATCACACCAAACTAGTTGCAGAAATCTTCAAACATGCCCTATAGCTTCCAACATCCTAAAGAGCAGAATATTAATTGAATGTCATAGCAAATTAGCTATATATTTAGCCCAAAGTTTTGTTACCAGTATTATATCTTTCAGAGGAAAAATTCAAGAATATGGGGACAACCTGCTCCTGCAAGAAGTTCTTTTCCATCCCTTAACATTACTATTTGGTCTGGGAACCTTTTCAAAACTTTTCACCTCTTACTCAAATTTTGGGTAGGCCAGTTTGCCATAGCAACATTCAACGGAGGCAAGCTACTGAACTTATACATTAACAGCTCTTTAAACTATCATGCAAAATATTAAAACCTTTATTTCTAATTAAAAAGAACATATCTGCTAGCCAGAAATTCTCAAACCAAGAGAAGAGATCCGAAAAACAACTGTTTCCTGTTTTCACTGCTATTTTGGAGGCGAGGGGAGTAAAATATCATAATGCAGAGTTTTGTTTTCCATTATCAAAACATAACCATCATCTGCACAAAAATGTCAGCAGCACAATAAATAGACTGAGAAAGCAGAAGCAAGACTTGTGTGGTTTAGGCACATGACCTGGTAATCAGAGAACCTGGACTGAGGAGCAAGATTTTTAATTCCAAACCTCAGTTTGCCCACATCCAAAAGAATCAGTGCACATCCCCTTCTGAGATGCTGGAGCAAATTTGAGTGATATCTATAACAACTGTGTAGTCTAGCACCTTTGTAACATCATACATGGAGATTTGATACAAGCAGAATATTTTTTTTTAAGTTCTAGAACAGGATATATTAAATAATGGGGATATTGCCAGATCCTAAACTATAATTCGTTAAAAACAGACTCTCTATACTTTGCATAGCATCAAGCATATTAAGTTTACTTAAGCCCAGACTACACTATTCAAATGCAATCAAGTATCTTCCTTGGATGCCAAAGTGAACTCATCTAGGACACAAATAGCAGAGTGGAGAACTGCATTTTTTAGCCCAAACTGGACTATATTTGTCTTTCTCATAAACTAGAGAGCTTTATTTTGACCCAAAGACAAGACAGCTTCACAGACTGATAAGAAAAGCTTAATGCTTTCTGAATATTCAGCTATTTGTGACTTCAAGTACCCACTAGATGTCAGCAGCAGTTTTAACAATTTTAAATGAATTATTAAATTCATATTACATTCTTTCTCATAAGTCTTGCAAAAGCGCCTCATCTGTTCTACAGAGCATCACAAGGTAAGCATGACATTTCGTTTACAAAGGGATTGAATGCATCTCTAGATGACACGACATGCCAAGAGTAAGCTCTTTAAGTATTTTGTTATGACATAATAATGCGTTACGGTAGCCTAACAAAGCATACAAGCACAGATCAGGGAAAAATACAACAGTAAATCATAAATGGTTAAACAAAACAACACAAGCGAGCTAAGCCCGGCAGGTGCTAGGTGACTTCAGTTAGCATTCCCCTTAGAATAATCCCACTATAGCTCCAGTTTCTGCTGTCAGGATCTGAATCTACAGAGACAAGAAAAAGACATGATGCTACATTTGCTGTTATAGGACGCTATGGATTTTTAATTGCCATTAGTTTTTAACAGAATTGACGGTTTTGTGATCCCTGCAGTTTGTTGAAGGGAGAGTTTTTTGGTTTTTTTTAAATACAAAGATTTTCAGATTAAAAGAATCACTAAAAACATCATGTATGATCAACAAACAAATGCTTACATTAATAACAAGGACAGAGTGTTGCATTCATCTGACAGGAAAAAAGCAGCAGGCAAACCTGTTTTTCTGCTGCTTTGCATACAAAATTGAACAGAAGTGTTAATGTTGGACTGGCTATTCCTTATAACGACATGATTTTTCAAGCTGCATGTCTGTAAAAATCATGTCAAAAATAAATGCAAGCAACTGAGTTTTGCAAGTTAGTCTGAACAGAACACAGGGGCAGCTCTCTCAGTAGCAGGCATGCCTGCATAAGGTTTAGTGTGATTATTGCTATCTTCCAGGGTTGAGGAGCCTGAGAACACACTAGACATGCAAGATTTCAAAGACTTTTGCAGGAGGTATTAGCAGGATGCATCTCAGTTCTGCCCTACGGAAGACATTAAGGGAGAATTCAGGTATTCCACCGATTTAGTCCGGGAAAAGATTTCAAAGATGGAGAAATTGATTTCCTAGAGTCAGGTGTTAAGCTTTATTTGCAAGTGTGATATCCCTTAGACTTAATAAGGAAGAAGATAATTCCCCATTTGTGGTAGCTGCAAGTCAGATCTTGTAAATGAGCGAAACAGTCTAAACAACACTGTAAGCTGGAGCACGTGTACATGATTTACAGGTTTAGACAAAGCTGTTTTATCACTGGTTACTGTTCCTCATTAGCTCCCATTTGAAACAATGAAGTGCTGAAAGACAAAGAAAAAAAAAACAAAAACTAGTAAAACAAACTTTACAGAAGAGTTCTGCCAACTGAATTTACCGGTCGTCCACACCACACAGGATGGCAGGAAGGATTAAACTTTTTTGAGACAGGAAATAAATGACAGCCTACTCCGGAAGTGAAGAAATGCTTCATTTCCAAAGTGCCATGATTTCAAAGGAATTATGCACTAAAATAACAGAATCCGTAATATTCCCACCTCACGATATCCATGAATAACATGAAGCAGAAAAACAACAAAACATGCCTTATCAACTCAACATTCAAATAAGTTCTCAGAGCTAAATTAGCTTCAAATGTTACCGTCACTTTCCATAGGATTACAATTGCATTACTCTTTCATTCCAACATCTTTCCCTGATGAACTGGAATACAAAAAGCACTGGATCACATTCATCTTATCTTTTCAATAAAGAAAGTACTCTAACGTTCTCTTTCCAAATGTGCTTGTTCCAAATATTTATTTTAAATCATCATGAGACTAGAAGTCAAGAGCAAAAGCACAAAGCTCCAGCAACTACATAAAAAGGTTCTGACAGTCAGTCAGGGCTTGGTGAATGATTTCCTTTACGCATTAGCAGAGGAACCCAATGCATTATTGTAAATAGCAAGAAAACGCACTCTGCCAACAGTCTGTGTGCAAAGGCTGCTGATTTTGGCACAAGGTATTCCTGCATCTGCATTGAGCTAAAAAGCTGTAAATGCTTTTCCAGATTCGCAGCAACACAATATGGACAGCAGCTATATCTTCAGGCAGACTATGTTTGCCTGTAATCCGCAGCAAAAACTAGTTTCAAGAGGTGGCTGGTTACTCAATCACCTCTTAGTTCCAGAACAGTGCATCTATCTATCCAAAATACTGTAGCTGATGAAATTGCTTTAAAAAAAAAAAAAAATCCATTATATCATATAATCAATTTGCCTTGAAATTATATATTTAAAAAATTTAATGTAATAGTTTCAACACTGGTTTCAAAGTTTCCAGTTTCCCACCTCTTTAAACAACTGGCTTCTCAATCAAGCACATTTTTATTCATATAGCTGGATTTTCTCATGCTCTGTACACATCTCAAAGTGCATCTGTCTTGAACCTATTTGAAACAAAAATATCAAGATATTTACCAACCAAGTCCTAAATTCAATATTACATCAATATGAATGTAGCTGAGCTCTTCCTATATTCAAATCATTACACGCTCTCTCATGCTCAGGAAAATTTTCATCATACCTAGCCCAAAACATCTCTATTTTGACCTTGCTATAAGAAAGAACGCTTTATAAATTTCATTTCAAATACACTTCCATCTTTTGCCCAGTGGCTTACGATTATGCCAATAAAATGGAAAGAATTCAAGCATACAGCAAGCTTCTATAAAGCGAAGTATGAATCAGACCCAACAAGGCCCACCAGGGGCTCGGGACACTTCAGTGAACATTTCTCCTCAGAGATGACAAAAAGTAAAAACATGGCCATTCAACTCTCTCTCAATTCATTACACCTTTTAAGATAGACATAAAAAGTATTTGGTCCTCACTAACAACTGAGGATAACTTGATAATGTCAGATTTACTCCAACAAAAGTATTTCAAAGCATCTAGACCCTCTGTTCATTTCAAAAGCTCATGGTTTAGCTGGAGTTACACACGTTCAGAAAGATGCTGAAGATGACACGACAGGAGGGTGCTGTCTTCATTTTTGTGAGCGGTTAGTCAGCAGTATAACACGAAACGGGCATGCTTCAGTCCAGGCAACAGTGAAGTAAGCTGCATTACTTAATACGCACAACCTGGGAAGCTTCTCAAAATACTTTCTTCAAAACCTTTTTGTGCAGCAGCCAGCACATAATAGAGGAACAACAACTCTGGTATCACAGCTCCATCACTTCAGTAAGTTCCATTTACAAAAATGGATGTTGCACCAGGAAAACATGTATCTTTAGGTAATTAACATTGTTGCCTTACCTCTAAAATAATGAGGCAAACTCCCAGAGGCAATGTGAATGGAGTACAGATTTAGCAATAAGAATCTCCTGAATTATAATCCTGACTTGCTCTGACATGTCATCATACCTTCCTTTGTCTCATTTCACATCTATGAAATGGAGACAATACGTTAGCTAACATTATGATAGCACTTTGAGAAATATAATGCACTAGATGCCAGGAGTAAATATTTTTCTGTTGGTTTTCTGCTCATTAAAAAGGTGACCCAATTCTTAATCCCTCATGCATGACGTCAACAGGATTTTTACAACAGGAGATTCCCCAGTATAGGGACAGCTGAATACAGGATATATAAAAAGCTGGAGGGCCGAGTCAGAACGGCAGTCAAAACGCCATCTTAATTGGTGACCTGCTCTTGGCCTCTAGCTTCCTCCCAAACTTCAGCTCATTCTGCAGCCTTGAAAAGCACGACAATTAGAGTAGCAGGGCCACAGATGGTTTTGCCAAACATTTTTTTCCTCCTAATTAAACAACATTTTCTGAAACAAACCAAACATGCATGCAAAGTGACAGGCATGAGGGGCACAAGATCATGTTGACAAATGAAAAGCAACTTGTAGAGCTTCAGCCTCCACTGGACTCCACAACAAAGGCAAAGCTGCCAAGCAGGCAGCTGCACGTATGAAAGGAGCCCACGTTTCCTTCTAAGGCTCAAGTTCGCCACTGATACACACCTTGAACTGAGGGACTGCAAGACCTGCTTAACGAATATCTACCTATAAAGACTATGAGAGATTAGTCAGAGGTATTAGTTTTGGTTTCTTTAAATAATAGACTTGATACAAAGGAAACAACTGAGTCTTCAGAGATTCCTATCACATCACTGGTTCAGGGAGGCAGTTTTCAGTAGTCAGTGCTGTTTATAAGAAAATCTCAAAGCTAAAGGCTAAAATACAGTTTCTGCTTGCACTGCTACCTTCGGTCCGTTAGCCTAGGCAGAATACACTATTCTTCTGTCCATAAAGCACCTACTATGGCAATAAGAAACTTGCACAAGGCTTCAGCAGACAAAAAGGCTCAGCATTTGTTGAATATACAAACAAAACAAGGTTGAGAAACAGCTGGGATGGAGAAGACCAGCAACGCAAACATCAAGTGTTTTGGAGAGGCAGAGTCTAGAAGCTACCACATGACAGTGGCAGAATTCTTTTCTGTTCCTCAAGCATTTGCCTGACGTGAACTGCTGCAATTTGGGCAGAAAAAAAGCATATGATCTTTCCCCAATAGAAGCAGTGTTGTGGTCAATCAATAAGCTTTAGCCCTCACTTTTTTTTTTTTTGGGCAGTAGTTCAATCTCAGTAAATTACAGTACGTTAAGTCATGACTGCCTGTCATAATCATTCACCCCCCAAACTGCAAAAGCCAGACATATTCGCTTTTAATGGTTAAACATCTGAGCATATCAGCAGTGTAATTATTTTGGGTAAGCATCCGCATATTAATTACTGGACATGCTTTCAGTCTTGTCCTACAGTTTACAATTATACATAATTATCCTACATGGAGTTAGCCCTACTGCTAAGGATCTTCGAACCAAAAGAAGCAGAGGTAAACAAAGTAAATGAATTCACATAGTCAGGCAAAATAAGCTAACAAATTATGCAAATGCTAATGTTTCTCAAAGAAGAAATTAAGAATGGCTGAAAGCAGGGCAGAACACAGACCAACTTTGTAGTTAAATCATTTTTAAGAAGTTTAAGAATGATTCTTGAGGGCCTCACACTTCATGATTGATTCAAAGCCCTTGACATGTCAGCTGACAAGGGAGTAGGAAGTGATTTGTGTGTGTGAGAGAAAGACAGGGCATAAGACGTGTTGAAACACACAGGCTCTGTTGAGACCCCCAAACCAGCTCTGGAATTTTCAGCAATCCCTGGAGTTCAGTACAATCCAGCAAACTAGAGGCAAAACGCTCTGCTGCCCATGACTTCGTGGCATCCGTGCAACCAGCACAATGTAATTGTTAGATAGTTAAGAAAACACATATCAAAACATAATGGTTTAAAGTTAATAAATGAAATATCAATGCTCCACCACTCCACAGACATTTCACAAGGTCCCTTTAATGTCAAAGTTATGCAAAATTATTATTCTAGTTGAAACCGGTACCTACCTTGGGTCTGTGGGACATAAGGAGCCAGAAGCTTTGCTCTCTTCTTCTCATATCCCTTCTGTGTGATGTCCCCTAAAATCGAGAAAAGAAAAGTCAGATTGTTGTCCTCACTTTTTAGTTTGAGGTTTCTTTGGTTTCCTTTTCAGTGACAGGAAGGTTAACCTGAACATGTCAACAAACAGGGAGAAGAAAACCTGAGACTAAAAATATGCAAGTACGTTATGAGTTCAAAGTCTCCAAATCACAGAATTTCTATAACGTCCCTTGAGATTATAGATATGCACCACACACCATTTAAATGCAATAATTTGAATCAGAACAGCTATCTAAATGGAATATCAAAGTAATGAAAACCTAAAAAGGGAAACTCAGGGTGCATGAAAATATTCCATAACTGCAAAGCCAGCTATGGTAACAAAACAGAACAATTCCCAAAGAACAGGGCATAGGAAGGTGCAAATTCAGAGTCTGGTCTTAAACTAATCAAATAGATAACAGCATTTAGCAAATCAAGTAGGCCCACTGCAGGAGGGAATGCTGTTTAGAGTGCCGCAGAAGACTGAGCTGACCAGACAAGGATGAATGGAGACAATTTCTAGACCATTGCTCAGCAAGCACACCCTATCATCCAGAAAAATCAGACTTTTAATCATGCCTGTCTTGATATTCAGTGAAAGCAAGCTTATGGGGGCAGGGTGGGGTGTTTTTCTAACTTGTTAATAGCTGTAATTCCACTGTTTGCCAACTCGGAGAATCATGCAGAAGATAGATGTTTGAGTTCCACAGATGCAAAAACTCTAGAGGAGAATAWAWRTKWKWRWACTTTTTTTTTTTTTTTTTWAAMYWAWTCTGTCTGACCCCAGAGATGTACCATCTGGCTGCTGTCTTTTGTTTTAATTTCTCACATTACATCTGAACCGCAAGAAAGACCTTGAAGGGATTAAAACAAAAAGCCCTGCAGCATTTCAAGCCTTTTYGCAGCCTGACCTGCACTCGTAACCTCATCTCTCTTGGGGCCAAAAAATTGGAAGTGATCAAATATCTAGCAATAAGAAAACAGAATTATTTTGTAGTACTGACTCCTGCTAAAATTAAGTCCATATTTGTATTATAGAAGAAACTAGTGATCATATATGGCAGGTTTTCTTTGCCAGAAGCTTGATTATTGTGAGGCAACAGCATGTTAGATATTGAACAGCCCAAGTCACTGTAATGTTCATTACTTTATGGCATCTCTCTGCCAGACACTTTCGGCCTGATCCAGAGGGTCACACCAGAAACGTGATTAAAGAGTTTAGGCTCTGAGCCTCCCAACACAGCCCAGCATCTCTGCTAACGTTCCAACTAACTGGCCATTTTGGTTATGAAGGTGGTTTTGCAGTATGAAATGTTTGGAAAGGGAAGGAATYGCTTCCTTTACACTGGATAATCAAGTCTCAGAATCATTTAAAACACTCAGACCAAAAGCCTCAGAGCTGAAAGGAATACTGCCTAGTGGAGGGCACGCATTTGCGCACCAAATTTTATCGCACTCCTCTCTTACTCGAGAGTCAGGCCCCAGCAAGTCTAAACAAATCCAGCAACAGAAAATTAGAAAGTCCACGAAGCACTGAAATGACAACCAAAGCATTAATTTCAATGCTTGATTGCAATACAGAGCTCAGTTAAATTAATCCAGCTCACAAGAAAGGTATGCTGCCAGTGTACCCCTTCAAAAAAGGGCTACATAAAGCTTACACCGAAAGGACAGCRTTTTGTTCCAACCAGCTGGGTAAGCTACTATGTCCACAAGCTTTTCTGAGATTTCTCTCTCCATTTGCAGAGGCAGTTTTTATTCCCCACACTCATTCATTTGGGTAGCAAATAGACCAGGGTGACTGCCACTTCAGGAAAAACAAACCTGCACAGACAAGGGGAGGGTTTTTTCCTTATAAGCCAACCCACAGATTTGTTTGTAGCTTGTTATTTTGTGATTAATTTCTCCGCAAGATTTAATTGGACACTTGGCATTGGTGGTTGCACACACTATATATAATGAAACATCCGCCACAGAAAATTGTTGGAATTACTAAGGAACACCATTAGCAGTACCTTACAAAGGAACACCAGCAGTCTCAATTTAAGCACTAGTAGCATCACACTCCACATTATGAATTGGGAAGCAGAGTATTCCCTCTAATCACTTGTTCCACGCTAATATCTAAAAAACCCAGAACATACCCTTCCTCACAAGAATGCAAGCCCTGCAGTTCGGATTCACATTTGGAAATCTGAAGTTATGGGAAAATACCACTGAAAACAAGAAGGTGACTCAGGCCAAAACACCATTCGCAGCCTTAGTTACGATGTGATCCAGATAATTTATATTACTGCTTGAAAACTGGATTTTCTGAGCAAACTGAACTAGTGAACCAATAAAAAAATTTTCTAATGCTATTTGACAATAGCAGGAGAATTTCCACTTAGTAAAACCTAAGCAACAGAAATAAGGGTGAAAACTTCTGGGGCTTCCCGGCAGCCTGTGTCTTCCTATTGCCGAATTTCCAAATAGACTCTGCAAAAATCAACCACTTTTTTGACAAATAGGTTGTCAGTCTGGACCACATGCCTTACAAGATCAGAAACTGTAAAACTTACTTTTAGACTAGCCAGTAGAGAATGAAAAGGTTGTTTACTCTTCAGAATACTGGGAATGCCCAGAGGAAAAACTCATTTGCCTATCAAGATCGTCACTGCAGACCATATTTCCATACCAAAAATGTGGCTGGAACAAAGAACTACGAGACATTTTGCTCACTGCTGTAGAACTCAAGTGTCTGTCTGTCCAAAACAAGCTCCTGGCAACACTTTCATTTTTCTTTTAAAATCCAACTCATTCTTAATGGTACCCTATCAACAAATGCATAAAGTTATCTTTCACTATTGGAAACAGATGCTTTCTGTTGGAGAGAGAAGAGATAGGCACTGGAGCAATTTTGCAGCTTTCTGAAATACCGCTCAAAGATCCCAGTAGCATTTTGGCCTCATTTCAGTGTGAAGTGGCAGGTAACATTTGATAGAGTACAAAAAGTTAGGAAAAAAAAACAATAAAATAAAGTTCTTTACTCAAGCATAGCCTCCAGCACAAGTTAGAAAACAGAAGACAGTAAACTGTAATAGGAACTCCAGCCAGACACAGGGACTAAGACTATTAGGAAAAAGCATGTGCGTAAGGCATGGGTGACAGGTGTAAAGTCATCTCTATAAAATTATGATCCGATTACTACAACCACAAAAGTTATGCCTAAATTGACATCACAAGTCTTGGAAGCAAATGTCCTTTTAATATGCTGCACAATAGGAATGAATTTATTGTGTAAAACCTCTTCTCTCCAGTCCTACGTAGTCCAAATTTGGTATCAATCTGCTGAGACAGAAACGAAAGATATACAAATAGAGAAACTTTCTCTCGCCCTATCTCTTTTCTACCGATCGACAGGAAATGGAAACAGCTAGATCTGAACCTAAATGCGGATTTCCTCACAGAATATCATAAATTACAGCAACAGGAAGAGAACCAAGACAATAGGTCTGCAATCTCAAGAACCATTCCCTCCTGCTACATAAACCTGGTACATTATCAGCCCTGCTTCCATAAATTCAGTGCTTTGTGACATATGTTGTGCAAAATTCTTCCAGATAGCTAAAACACCCAGCACCCTAATAACCACATCCCATCTCTGCACAGATGCAAGACACAGCACTACAAAGAAAGCATTTGCAAAGCAAACGAGAGCCAGCAATTTAGCTTTAAAATGGTGCTAGTGTTTGCTCATTCCTGAGCAAGAAGTTACAAACAACAACACTTAACGCTGAGGCAGTCTTTTGGTCCTCTCCCAGCTACAACTGTTACTGTTCAGTTGTATCCTACATTTATCTATATCCTAAGCTAGCCATGGTTATGCCTCCACATGCTGAGGCCCTGATAAGGAAAGGGCATTCTTGTCTAGAAGAAAGCAAAAGTTCCAGCTTCTTTTCGGACAAGACCCTTTCACCATAACGAATTCTAAGACTCTTGTATATTGTGATCTTTCCTAGTTTCTCAAAAGTCATCCCCCCAACACTGACTATTCCCAAGATTCACCAAGGCCTATTTACCTGCTCACTCTAAAGAGCAGTGGTTCCAGGCCCTTTATAATTACAACCACAGACCATCTGTTAAGGGATTTGACAGAAGAGTTCTGGCAAAACTTGCTACAACAAGTTTACAACATCACCAGCGCTGCTTTCATGTGAAGTCCAGCATCTTTTTCTGTTTTTTTTTTTTTTTGTTTTGTTTTTTAAAGGACAAGTGTGTGCACGAGCTAAGCCGAACGCCGATGCAGCTGAGGTACAGCCACTCATTCCTTGCTGACAGCTCTGTTACAGTGATGGCAACAACCAGCTCAGGTGCAGTGATGTCTTCAACTTCCAGAGATAACTGGTACGTTAAAACAGGTCAAAGTGTAAATACGGGCCCCCTCAACCACCAGAATTGTGTTCATCAACCCCATACACTACCATTTTCCTTACTGGACTACACTTCCACTTAGTTTTTTCCATCCCAATCAGTGCAAAATTCTGCTACCACCTTCACCATTAAACAGGCTAACTGCTTCCTTCTCATCCCAACATATGAGAAACTTTCTCCTGTGCAGGCTCTTCAGCTGCCAGCCCAGAACTTTTCTGCTCATTTACACAACACTCGATGGACTAGCTCCAGGCAGCCTCACGCAACAGGTCCTCCAGCAGCAAGCTGGCCCTGGCAGCACTTTACCGGGACAGGAAAGAACGCCTTTCCCATCACACACTGCTCGACGCATTGCTTCATTAGCTCCTCCTCTTGCTATATATCACAATACTGTTCCCCTCTTTCAACCCCCACTTACGGACACATTTAATCTCTTTTCTCTTGTGCCAGTTTCTTCAAAAGACAATAAAAAAATCCCTCTACTTCAAGACACAGCAGATCCTGCAAATACATGAGGTGCCCTTCTCTGGGGTCAGAATGGGAAATAAATCTAGACACATGGCTTGCAGAAAGAGCCAAGCTCAATCAAGGAGCAAGACTTCTTTCCTCACTTAGAGTGCATGGACTACAATCCTGACTGCAGACACCTCCATCGTAAAACCCAAGAAGCCCTACCTGTTTATGATTAAACAAGCGTATATTTGAGAAACAGGATTGCCTAGAAAAATGCAAAACAGGCTTCCCAAATTCCCCTTTATACGATTCACATTTCTTAAGAGAAAGTTAAAATTGATCCTCATCATACAAATCCAATCTGCATTTTCTGACTATTGAGAAGGCAAGAGAAAGGACAAACTCAGCAATGACCAAAAAAAAGCCAGGGTCGTATGGGCTTACACAGGGCAGAAGGAAGTCCAGCAAATCGCAACTGATCAGCCTAGATGTTACACCTATATTCAAATCATACAACACAGAAGCCTGAAACATCAGGAGTCTCATCGCCCCGTGACGCCAGGCTGCTTTTTAGCAATTAGAGTTGATGATCTATTCTAAACAGTGGTGCTCAACCAGTGCAAGGTAGTAACACCAGCTAATCCTGCTGCGCTCAGACAATGCTCCTCTTTCAACATCCTTGCTCCCCTTCCCCCCATGGAATGAGAACACTGAATCATTTACTGTCTAACAAAACCATAATTACTACAGTGGAGAAATTAAGGAAAATGATCACGTAGTGCACAGCATCTCCCCAACAAAGCCTCTAAACACTTGACTGTATCAAGTAAAAGATTCAAGTTTGAAATGAGTTTGTATGCATTTTTAAAAAAAGTTTGTATACATTTTTAAAAAATCCACACAATTCTGATGTTTACAGCAGTTTAACCTAACAGAATCCTAAAAATGCTTCTGGTATATCTACTATCCCCAAAAGATGGATAGCTACTCTCTTTTAACAGCAAATAATGTAACAAGCTTACAATAAAAACAGGAAAACAAATTCTGTTATGACCACTGCATTTGCATTTCAGATCTCTCCCTTATGAATTACCTTGATGATTTTGCCTTTCATTTCTTCCCTTTTCCCCTGCTTGATCTCTAGGTGCACATTACCTGCAAGGTCTCCCTACAGTTTTATTACCTCTAATGTGCTCTCAGAGAATACAAAATAAAGCCTGATTTTGCACAGTTAGATTTTGGATTTTCTGTTCTTGGCTAGAAGTAGATACCAAGTCAGAGATACTGAAACCCCAAAGCGTAGCTGAAAGTCTAAAATATTCTTCTGCTGTATGTCACATTTACAAAGACTTTTCCAGTCTGTGTGGAAGTGTTAGTGGCATGTTTGAGAAATGCCCGGTAAGGAGGCTACGCTTCCTTTAGCACTCGGACTGTCTCAGCTATGGCCTATGCAGAAATTAAGCATCAAACCAACCAGTTCATCACTTCAGTAACAAATGTTGTCACCACTCAGTGTTTTTAAATTAGTTAGCACGTCCTCAATTGCAGGCTTCAGCAATCCAAAAGACAACGTTTAAATCTTTTTTCTGAAGCCATGTAACCAAACAGAGCATACCTGTCAAACGGCCTTGCAGTCCTAACGCTCTGGCTCTAGCTATAGCACTAAAACTATGTTTGAAACAAGTTTGGACAATTCCCTCTGTTTAAGGCCAAATGATGACACAGCTTCAAAGATTCCCTCCTCCTTCCATCTGATGAAGCTGCATATCAGGTTTGGAAACAATACCAAGGTCTTCCATCTATACTGTCTTCCAGAAGAAAAGTCACTGATTTCTTGAAAGAAAGCCTTACTCACTCTGTATATCACACAAAAAAATAGCAAGGAAAACAAACAGAACAGGTTTGTGCTTTGCAGTTTCCCTTTAACAGCACCCGTCTTTTCCCATTAAGAACATGAATAGGCTACTGAAAAAACAGCAAGCCTTACAAAGCTGTGTTTGTTGAGCACAAGCATTATACTGCTACAGTTTCAGTACTAAAAGTTTCACAGACAGATCAGCTCCAGATTAATTTATATACACTACAAGTCTACTTGGCTCCAGCACTGTGGGGACTCTGTTCCACCGTTTCAAAAATCTATTCTAAAGGCTTAATGAAGGTTGCTGTAACAAATTAAACTTTTTTAATCCCAACATTTAGTATTTCAAAATAATACAATTCAAGATTAGATTTTTGTGGCATAGTCTACCCTATGCAAATGTTAAATGCCAGACTGCCATACTGCAGGGGTCCGCGTGTCATTTAAGGTCACAACTTGCAACTTTACAAGTCACTTACTATGCCATAAGCTTTTTAATTTTGCTGTTATTGTTTTCTATTTAAACAATAAATGCAGCTACTAGAACTATAGTGAAGAATCTCTTTATCTTGCAGCAGCATTTCAGAGTTCCAGATGATCTGGTGTCCTTGATTCACCCATCTGGGCCTATGTATTACGGATAGTAATCTTAGATGCCATATGCGATGCATCACCAAACTGGGTGAGCTAAGGACAGAGTCTAATTTTCTGTGTGTGTGGGCAGGGGGCAACCAATGAGAAAGAGGTGCCACCGGAAGAATTTCAACTGAAGACCTTCCCTTCCCCTCAAAATAGAAAACAAACGGTACCCTACTTCCATTTCTGCTGAAAACAACAGTAGTCTTGGTTAGCAAAACAAGCTCTCAAAGGCTCCACAAGACTGGAATGCTGAAAAATACTTGGCAGCTTACCACCATAAATAAAACCATCTCCTATAGATGTACTACAGTTTTGTTGATTCTTTGGAGCAAACATGAGAACTCTAACATATATAAATGTGTGCCTGGCTCACGCAGCATCAGCATGACCCTGCTATTCTCAGCAGTTAACAGTTTCTCTAAAGGACTTTCCCAGGTAAGTTGCTCAAATGAGTCAAGCTTGGCTGTATAAGCCATACTTCTCGTTCATTCGTATACGAGAACTAAAAAGTCGGAAATACTTCGCCCTTCAGATCCCTACATAGAGGCAAAAGGAGGCACAGTGCACTTAATGGAAGGGTAACATCCACCTTTATGCACATTTTACAAGATGTTCCAAAAACTCTAAGAAAACCTTCAAACCTATCACTAAATTCTAAGTTAACTAATAAACTTACTAAATAAATGTTCTGCTTACAACCTCTAACAAACATCTGCAAAATATGATCACTGAAGTCAATTTTATAAACTATTACATTGCAAAGTGCAGCCATGTGACGTATTACCCATAAAACCAGCATATGTACATAAATAGCTTAATTCCATATACAAATAATAAATTTTGCATCTAACCCCACACTGGAAAAAATAACAACTTTTAAATAGCTGCAACTTGTCATGGGGAAAAAAGGAAAAAATGCGTTTTCCTTTCTGAATACTATAAAGGGCACAAAACCAAGGCTTTGTCACAAAATAGGATTTTACAGAATCTATTTAAGAGAAGTGTTTTCATCTATTTTTAATAAGTAGTCAATGAGAAGTATGAGGATTTAGATGTAGAAGCCCTTAACAGTTTACAATACTAATGCTGCACCAAAACAACACATTTAAATGAGGAGAAACAGCAAATACCACATACATATATGCAAGAACTAACAACTATACTCACAGTGTGAATAAAGCATCACAAACCACAAAGTACAAACGAACAAACCAACCAGCCAACCCAAAAAGCACACAGATGAAGCAGTTCCGTCCTAAGACGACAGAACCTTTTTTTCTGGCCAATCTCCTGATCATAGGTACTAGCAGAATTTCACAGTTATTTAATCCTTAACACAAATGCGTGGACCTAAGCCCTCCACCACTAGAATCAAACAGAAGTTTCCCAGGAAATGACTAAACTTTATGCAAGACCAACAACCCTCTGATTCAGCACTTGTTCAGTAGCTGCATCATCGTCTTCCTCAAGGTAGAAACTGAATTATCAGAACAGTTCGTGTTGATAACCTTCTCCCAGGAGTTGTCCTTCCAGCCCACCTACAAAAGATTGCACTTAAGTAAACTCTTCGCCTATTCTAAACAACTTATACTTTCTCCACAGAATAGTCTAGGATGGACAGATGATTTTCCAAATCAAGCCTTTTCTTAACACAGAAATAAAGACAAAAAGAAATGGAGGCACCTAAAGACAACTGTCTTGCTTCAAAATATTTAAGACGCATGCAGGAAGCCTCCCACAATTACAAAGTCAAAAGTTTCCTTTACTTAGGTTTACCACAGCCTGCAGTAAACAATACTCAGTGAAGATCTGGGGCTCTGAAAAACATCGTGATTGATTAAAGTCAGATGTATGAAGCTTTTACTCCACCCACAGCAATCTGCAACGCCACAGTTTCCAGTCCAAGGTATTCAATGAAACCAAATAGTCTCTGGTATTTAGTTTGGACTATTCTGCACCCTCATTCCAGGGAAGGTAGGGCCTTCCCTAGGACTGTTTTCCTCTCAACTCTCTTGCAAAGAAATGCGACCACATTTTTGCAGCCTTCTGTTCAGCAGTTATCCTAATATTTTTGTGGACATGTTATTACCATAGTAGATCTGCCTGGGATAAGATTAAAACAGAAATTACTATGGATTTTATTGTGTGTGCAACTCCTATCACCTACCCTGTCAAGGCTTATATACTGCAATATTTAATAATTCTCTGAAATAGGCTTTTTTTTTTTTTTTAAACCATAGGCCAGCTGCCCCAGGTGTTCTTTGCTGGTGACTTTCCTCCTCCAAATCTGACGCCAAGTATATAGTGAATTTCCAAGACTCTCAATGGTTCTCTGAAACTGAAGCTGGTTTTAGAGACACACTCAAGACAGAAGTCACAATGTGGCCTGCTCCAAACTCCTTCACTGTCTGTATTCCAAGTTGTGACACACTTGCAAATTTACAAGCTGATTGCAGCTAACCCACAATGTAGAAAAGAAGCCTGTGATTAAAAAAATCCTTTATAAGTATTTGATCCTTGACTTTCAGAATGCAAACTATTTTTCCCTTACAGCAATGTTCTTTAACTCTATGAGCTACAGAATAAAGCAAAGAACTCATTTGCTGAAAGAATGCAGGTTACAACTAAGAGAAAATTAACCTTAATCTAAGAAGAGAGATTATAAAATTAACTGGTGTCCTGAATCTTCCTCTAAACACAATGCTAGCAGAGCACTAACCCAGTTGGCATGTCACACTGCATCATAGCACAATAATTACATACTTCTAGATGGGAAAATGCTATCTGAAATCATAACTGGATGAGCCCGATGGTTATGCATGATGAAACAAAGAAAGCTATCTTGATGAAAGCGTTAGTGCTTAAAAAAAAAAAGTCAAAAATCAATCCTAAGAATAAATTTTTCAAAAGTAAAGAGGTGAGACATCTATTGCTACATGCTTTCCCACCTGCCTCCTGCCCTGATTTTCCCAAAGAGGTAGTACCAAGTGTATATCCATAAGGATGTCACTCCCATCTCACAGAAAAGGGCAGCAGAGGAAATGATGGCTGCTTTAGAGAGCCAAATGCATTGCTTTCCCCCTAGCATTCACAGACCACAGTTAGCTTACAGCATTAACAAGCACTTACTCTAGGATACTTACCATTAAACAGCATTAGTCACCATAGTAGGATTCCACTGCTTAAAGTAATACAATTATTAATCCTGGCCTCAAATTAATCCGTAACACTAGTAATTTCACTTGCAGAAACTGCCACCAAATTCCAGAAGCATACCTGACAAAAAGATGGGAGACGGAGTTGGTGAGCAGCTTCTAAACTTTTCTTGGATTTTGCTGCTTTATTTCTTTTAAGCCTGACTAGTGCAAACAGAAGCACTGATAGATATTAGGAGTCATTTGCACTATGTTAAATATCCTTAGACCTGCTCTGCACATGGTAATTTAAAATAACACCAACCCCACCCCAATAGTTCTACAAAAGCAGATCTATATTCAAGTCAATGGAACACAGCACTGTGGAGTGATCCTTGCTGCATAAAAGCCCAGGAGCCTTTACAGGCTTCTTTATGCAGAGACCAGACCATCTTTTCTGGATTGAAGAGTACTCCCCATTCAAGTTGGTGACAAGCTTGGGAAACCTGATTTAAATAGAAAGAGAAGAAAAATGAACTGTACAGCATGGCACAGGAAGCAGATTTCAGGCCCTGCGCTCAGTACAGGCTGTGTTAAGCTTTCAGCTATGTTTACATCAGCAGCCATGGCTTCTTAAGGAATTTCACTGCTAAGGAAACCATGTTGGCATGTCACCAACAAGCCTAAGAAAACCCATTATTCTGTCAGCTGCAATGTTCTTTACAAGAAAGATCATGCAAGGAACAACTTCTGTTTGGGGATCTTTCGCTATGCTAAAGAAGAGTCAATGTCTGCTTCTGAAGCATTTCGTTAGGACACTGGATAGCAGGATGTGGCAAGATCCTTGTTATGTGAAAGCCTTTAAGCTGTGTGGAAGAGGAAAATAACATGCAAAACACATTATAACAGCAAACGTTTGAACCCTCACACCACAGCTTAACAATTTAGCTGCATTTGGAAATCTACCACATAGCTACTGAGCTTGACTACTTCATACAGACCTCTGCCAGCACACCAATTCCCCCTTACTAATTCTGCACATCAATACTTCTTTAAAGAAAACAGTTTAAAGTTGTTAGTACAAAGTAGCTCCATCCCACCTGCCTTTAGGTTGAAAAAACATGCTATTAGTATAAAGAGAAGGAATATTCAGACCAATTATAATAGCTATTGCTGTCCTTCCACAATGGAAGGACCCTAGCAGAAGAATTTTTCCTGCCTTGTATCAGTATATCACCACCATCATAATATATTGTCACAAAACTCTGGGAGCAAATATCCTTTCTTGATTGACACCAATAGCCCTTGAACCTACACCAATAGGCTTAAAGAAAGAAAGATCTTATTCAACAAGTTATCCCCAAAAACACAATTACCACATTCAGTGCATTTTCCTGTTATGGCCTCTTTAGGGGTGCAACGTCTCCTTTTTCAGTTTAAATAAACTGAATTCTCAAATGTCTTACTTGTGGAAGGAAGGAAGTGTGGAGAAATCAGTAAGATTATTTAAGGGCACACAGTCAGCAATTTGCCAGAAAGAAAAAGAATGCAAACAAAATGAACAAAAGAGCTTACAAAAGAAATTGCAGATGCAGATACGATTTAGTCTGAAGCTCAATCTTTGACAGCAAACTAATAAGGAAATATTTACAGTAAAATAGTCTTTGAAAATATTGTATATGTTTATTATAAAATTTGCCACTGCAAACTTGTTAAAAAGTGTTTCTGAGACCACATTTTCCAGTCAAGCATTCGCATAAGCAAAATCCACAAGAGAAAATTATCTTGTTGATTTTTCCTTAGTGAAAAACAAAGCAGAAGATAACAATGGAGTAATCACGACTCCCAAACACTTTGCTTGAGAATCTTAGCAGTGGGGAATAGAGGTGCTCAATAAAACAAAAAAGAGAAGATGACACAAAGCTTTGGACAATAACTGCTTTGTTTACCCAGCAAATAACTAAAGTCTCTTCAAAAGTCTACATAGAGAGGCTAAGAAAACATCTCATCTGAGTTCCTGACAGTCCTTCCTAGCCCTGGGTCTACCTAGGCCAGTATTTCTGTAAAGCTACTTTAATATTCTGAATTACTCAGAAAATCTGACAGCCCTTCACTCCTCTTTGAAATACAAGACTCCTCTCATTACAGAAGGTATCCTCCTCTCAGCAGTCCAATGACCAGTTCTGGTGTGGTCTGTTCTACATGCAAAAGTAACCTCCCTTCTGGAAAGGCAAAGCTATCACCATGAGACAGATTAGGGCCTAATAATCTCACTGACAGAAGCCTCGTGAAGCACAAATTGGACAGCTTCCAACAAAACTGTCTCCACTTTAGAGGACTGCAGAACAGGGACTGGCCCTAACAATACATATGACACTTGTAATATTAATGAGTCAGCCCTCTAACTACATACAGCAGCTGAATATCAATGAAAAAGCAAGCATATTTTACATCTGGCACCTGGCATATCAGGACAGCAAGCCATGAAGGCCAGAAACATTTGATATAGTGGAAACGTTCCTCTAATAATGAAACAGCTTTCACTAGGTAAAATGAAAATTTTCTGTTAGTAAACTCAGCATTAAAGAATCAAAAGACAAAACTAGCTCTAAACAAATGCGTTTTAACAACAGATCAACTGACCCAGCAAACACTAGCCATTTGGAAAGTAACATCAACTAGTAAACAAGAACGGCCTCTGCCAGAGGCCAGAACGCTGACTGCCTTTCCCCTTTGTTGTCTCCATCTTGAATCATGAACACCAGATTTCAGAAGGCTCAAAGTGCGATTCAGTCACGGCTCAGAGGGTTGTCAGCTGAAAAGCCCAAACCCCTGCACAGGCCTAATCAGGAACTTACTGAGCACAACGCAAAACAACTGTGAGCTTGTGTACTGAAGGCAGCTGCACAGTTAGAGTAAAAACACAATCAATCTCCAAGCAAGTTCCAAATGTTTTTCAGGCCAAATTATCTCATGCAGTGAAAGGCAACCGATTTAAATCGGATCTGCCCTCGTATTCTGTGTGCTTCACTTGAACAAATATCTGTAATTGGGATGAGGAAAACGCTTATTTCTGATGAGTAAAAATTTTACTGTATTTGTGTACAAGCTGCAATCTCTCCAAGAGAGATGAAATATTATTTCTATACACTTCTAAAAGCAAAACAGCAGTGTAAATAAATAAGTGCTTTTCAGCCCTAACAAAGTGAAAGCTGAACACTTCCTTGACACCAAAACACCCATGTTGGCATTGCTTATTTGCTTGCACGAAAGCAAGACAGGGCTGGAACTGAGCACGAACCGATTTCTGTCCTGGCAAAATCACTTCCGGATTCAGAAGTCCAACATCACCGTCTCACTGTAAGCACGAAGCAGAATGAGGAAACAGCTACTGGTAGAGTTCATGTCACTAAGGGTTTCTTGGAAACCTGCTGCTTCCCACACAGCAGAGCTGACTGCTGGTCTCCTATTCGTTTTTTACTGGAAAATGCATGGACTGGTATTTACAGGCAAGAAAAGTCTTGTTTGGATTTGATATAGTACCTGCTTGGTTAGGCTCTAGCTGAAGAGATGGGAAAAACTGCTGGATCTGTTTTATGGTTAAGTTTATGGCAAAGTTACTTACAGAACAGGATGAGCTTCTTAAAAAGTTTTATCAATCGTAAATCAAAATAAATAAAACCACATTCCACATTGTAAGTTAATCAGAATGTTCTCTCAAGTTGACCTCATATATACCACTACAGGGAAGGAAGCCTGACAAGTCTGCTAAAAGCTTTAAAAAGCCTAAATTAAATATTAATATTCTAAAAATGATGAAGCCAGCACAAAAACACAAGTCTCCTTTGCCACTCCAGTTCTGTACAGCCCAGAGCTAGAGATGAAAGATTTCTTGCAAACGGGCATGCCTTTTTATTTAAAACATACTAGATGGTATTATGAATAAAACAGGAAAAAAGCAGGCTATAGCTGTACAGGTTGGGAACTGCAGGCTGTCTGAAAAAGCAGTAAGCAACAAGCATTCACAGTAAACTAGTGGTAACAGTTAATTGTTATAATGCCGGCTAATGAAAAGCACAGCCAAAAGGCTATCGGTACTGGACTGGCCTTATAGTTATGTTTAATATGATGAAAAAAACAAAAACTCTGTTGAAGATAAAATTAGAATCCCTCCCTTCAAAGTCCCCCTTTTGATGTTCATTCATATTCAGAACACTCCTCTTCAAGCCAGGTACCTGAAAAGACAAGCACATTAAGACGAATATATTCAGCCCTATTTCAGAATTTTGCTTTTGCCTTAATCTAACTTCAGGAGGGAAAATCTCCATAAAAGAAAAGGACATTGATAGCACTACTGTACCACAGTTTGAGGGGGTTTTTTAGTTTTTGGTTTTTTTGCTAGTTAGGTGTTTCTTTAAGATGCTCCCTCATCTTCCAGTTCGTTAACAGAGAACTATTCCTATTCCCTCCACTTTAAGAATGCCTGGTTTGTCAGGTCTTAATAACAACCCGGAATGACTTGCCAAAAACTCCCAAGAAAATCTTCTAATTGAGTGATGACATCAGTTACTTAATTTTAATGAGAATGAGATCACATTTTTATTTCTCTTTCCATAATAAATTTAATGCAAAGGTGACTGCGCAGTTTCTCTTAGCAATAGCCAATCTCCCTCAAAGCTATAAGCAGCATTACTTTAAATAAGGTACTGATCTTTATTTGTTTATTTTCCATTAGCATTTAACTCTAACAGTATTAGCCTGTTTTTATTACTAAGCAAAAAATATCCAGCCCTTCAGGATATCCATGTAAAACAGAAGCCCAAGAATGTCAATCACTGGAAAAAACTGAAGTGCTAGCCAAAGTCTCTTTAGGTAGAGACAGAGTAAAATTTAAGAATATACAACTGTAAAGTGTCCAAAAAAAAAAAAAAACAAAAAAACCCACACTTAACAAAAGCATCATCAGAAAAAGCAAGCTAAGAATTGCAGGGGGTAAAGTTAGGCTTATCTTACGACTGCTAGTGGGCACATGGCAGTCTCCAATTCCAGCTCACGCTGTGCCTGCTGGGAAAACGTGAGGGAAGCCGCAACTGAATGCAGGGTGCAAAGGGTAACTGTAGGCGTTCGGTAAAGCTGCTTTTTCAGCTCCAGAATATGACGCTGGCAAAGTTATCTGATGTCCATGGTTTAATTCCACCTTTATTTGGGGTAGTAAAGGCGGCAGGGACTTTCCAGGCCTCTGCCTTAGTAACTGCAGGAGTTCTGCCTCTTCTAAAACCTGGAAATGCTACAGAATACTGTGGTCTGGCCACCTGAAAACTCTCGTCTGAAGACACTGGCTTATTACTCATTTTAGTGTCCATGTTCTCTGTGGTCATGCTCCAGCATGCTTCATTACTCCTCTCCAGTCTATTTTTTACATTCTAGACAGCAGTTTTCATTTTTCCCTTGGTCACACAATCTTTCATTAATACAAGATCCTCCACCACACCACATGCTAATTTCCCCGAGTCTTATCTCTTGCCATTCAGAGATTAGAATTTAACATTCTCTTTTGTTTCAGTGTTTCTGCTATAGATGACAACATTAAAAAGTACTTGCATATTAACCATCTGTTACTGTACCTAAGCCATAATCACTAGATACCAGGCATTTCAAAGAGCACTACAATGTTTATAAAATGAGTGCGCCGATGTAATAATATTAACAGGGAGAGGCTTTTATCTTCTTTTATAAAATGTTATATGCAGCAGGATTTGTTTTCAACTACAAATGTAGTGGTCTTTCCATAGTAATTTGAAGCACCACAGATAGCACTATACATTTGGGGGGTGGGGGGTGGGAGAAGCAGGAAGGGCTAAGGAAGTGTTGACAGCAGTAATTTAAGACAAGATATTCTGCCAAGAAAGAAAAACTAGAGAATTAAAGTCCAAATAGAAAGCTTGCAATTAAGCAAAAACTCTGAAAAACGAGGAATGCAGACACCAGGCATTGGTTTGGAACACTGCCCTCCAATTTGTTCAGTAAAACTTGCCTGCTGACTCCATATGTTTCATATAAGTTAAATTTGTGCCATGCTACTTAATAGACTCCTAAGAGAAATTATGATGTTTGGGAAATAAAGCAACTACTTCTCTTCAATATCCCTTGTACAACAGGATCATTTCTTCTTAGGCATTTGGTATTCTAGAAGCACAAGACACTACTATACAAAACAAACAAACAAAATAAGTTTCTCAGGGCAAACCAGCTTAGATACTCCTACCAAATATGATACTGACCCTGCCTTTCCAGTGACAGCCAGTTTGGAGTATCCATAACCCCCCCCTTGTAGAATGTAGTATCTCCGAGTCTTTTCAAGAAACTCTGGGCAGACGTCCCACCTAACCCCAGCCAACTCTGCCAGAGACAACAAAGCTTCTCCTGAAATCCAAGACTGATCCCCAGGTAGCTATCATCTTCATGAAAAATACACAAACACACAAAAGCCACAAACAAAGAACGTGCTCACCCGCATTACAGTTCTCTGAAGTGATATCTATATTAATTGTGCTCTGCACAGATAATGATTGAATATTCCATGTTACAAGCTTTAAAGGAAGAAAACAAACTAGCCCAGAAACACAGTCTGCAGAAGTCAACCCTTCAACTACAGCAGACAGTACTTTACCTAGGGATTCTTAAGACACTGTTGTAACAGCTGTAAATCACTCCAAAATCTGCTTTCCATGCAGAGGGAAAGGAAATGGCAGAACAATGCAGATTTGAGAGGAAAAGTGTGTCCATTTTTTAATTGGATTGGTTTTATTGGCTTAAAAATGGAGTTTGAGACTTGACTTTGTGTGTCTCCATTTTATTTCAGTGCACAAACTGAGAACAAGGAATTTATCACAAGGAAAAAGCAGTCGTCACAGAGGCAGATACCTTTCCCAGAGATAGGACAGCACATGCCTGACCATTGGAGACACCCCTTTCCTTGCAATCAGGATGAAGAGTCACATACGGGCTCTGAACAGTTCAATGACAAGTGACCAGTTTTGCAGACGTTCTTGCACAGAAGATACTTTCCTAATGATTTAGGATCACCAGATGGATTAAGTGCTATACTGGCAAACCCCCAGGATGAAAATCCTGAGAATGACACGCAAGATCCTAGCATTGAAACACAACAACCAAGGCCTAAAGAGCTAATGTAGACTGACACGCAGAAGTGTGCAATCATTTCCATGCGGCTGCCTTCATCTTCTTTACGTATGAGGCCAAGAAAGCCCCTGGGGCTGTACTAGTGCCTAAATGGACACAGGTTTCCTTTAGTCTCTAACAAAGGCTTTAAGCAATTGGCAAGCTGCCCTAGCCTAGCTGTCATCTTCCTTTTCATATGTGCCTCCATCCATAGATAAGGCAGAGTGGTTTGCACCCTGCACAATCAGAGGTAAAGGATATCACAGGAAAACCAAGTCAGCCTTTCCCCTTCATGAGGTAACTCCCTGGAACAACCAACACAGTCTTTTTCATTTACGTACCCAACAGTATGCAACACTTAAATAGCAGACAATATGTTCAAAGCTCAAACATTAACTGGTTTAGTGAGTTAAGAAGAGAGATGCTGTCTGCAATTGCTTGAGGCAGAATGTGCTGAAGGAGCAGAAATTTACCTTTCAACTAGGAAACTATGAAATAGCTTCAAACAATCCCTTAAAATATGGAAACAATCCAACAACTGCTAGCTTACTTGCATGTGACAATAACTCTTAGAGACTTTTGCCACATTTCAGCCACAGAAAATCTAAGCTATTCTTGCATTTAAGAATAACAGCCATTTAAGAGCCTTTGGGAAAATGCTATCTGAAACAGAGATTATTATTTCAGGTCAACTCTGCTACAGTAGTTTTGATGACTTCTGAACTGAAGCCGATATCTCAAAAGCAGATGCTGCTGGTTCTCCTCTACAAGTAAACATCACTCTTTCTCTTTTACCCTTTCAACTGACAATATTTTGCCTTCTGTAAGGTACCTACACGTTTCCTCAACCTGCCTTCCAGATACAATAGCAGAGTTGAAAAGGAAAAGCTAGCATGCAGAAAAGAGAAAGAGCAAGGCCAAGACTAAACACAAAACTGACAGTAGAATTACAGACAAAAAAAAAAGTCTTACATCTTCCAAATCTCTCCACTTCATCAGTTCCTTTCATTGTTCCTTTCTTGAAATATTCTGCAGGCTATTCTCTCATGACATCAACTGTTCAAGAGCAATACAGTTCAATAATGTTAATTTTTTTAAGCCCGTCAGTTCCTCAGTCCAGTTCACAACACAGGCCCGTGAACAGCCGTACAGCACAATTGAGAGGTTGTCCCTTTGCAGGGCAAGAGCAATAGAAAGTAGCGAACACGTTCTCAGCTGTACTGTTGCCAGATCTTTCATAACCTGAAGCCAAACTCAATTCTAATAGAAGACTATCTACTCCTTCCCCAGTTTTCCATGCCAAGTCTTTCCTTTTATCCTTCTGCCCAAATAGTTCTGTCTCTGCTGGAAGAGGAGCGTGCCTGCAGTGCTGTACAACATGTCTGTCTCTCTTTCACACCATTTTATTGTTCACAGGAAGGTATTCTGTAGTTTTAAGCAACAGAACACAAGAATTAATTACTTTCCTAGGAGAAAAGGCCAAGTTATGGCATCTGGCACAGCATGGATAATTTCATCACCACCATCTACCTTACCATATTTGTGTGCCCTCTGTTGCTTTGCTGCATCCACTTCCATCTCTAGAACGTGAGAAGAGAGTGTTGCCTTTGCTACATATTCAGTGCAGATGAGAGGGAGCCTCCACGGAGAAGCCTCTGAAGAGCTGCCTGTATGTGAACCTTTAGTCTACTTGGCTTTCTCGATCAGGTTTAAAACAAGGAATTACCTTCTCACTCCAGGGAAACGCATGGGTTGAATATCATGAGCTGTCACACTGCAGCACTGATAAACCAAGAAGGATTACCGCAGGTAAGCATGCATAAGACAAATCTCTACAACTCTTTTCAGCCAGAGTATCACATTTCATAGGTCACATACAAAGCCCAAAGGATAGCAGCCAGTACAAAAAAACAATGCAAAGCAAATGGTACGTGTTTGGACAAGAATCAACAAATAAACCCTAACCTCTATTAAAAAAAACCCTTGGAATCAATGACAGCCATGCTTAACAGACAAGACTTCAGGGCTCCCCCTTAAGGGTCCACAACAGGGAGGAAGAAGGGCCTGACTTTTTCTTTTTTAAATTAAAGCCTCATCTGACAAATAGCTTCATTCAGATTTCTTAAAAATCAGCCTATTCACCATGAATGAGGGAAGGAGAAACATGCTATTAGGTAACTAATTACCTAGTAGGATACATGACAGCAATCACGATGTATCAAACATGATTTTACGAGATCCCAAATCCTTTCTTTATACTTTCCATGCTATAACCAGATACTACTAAAAGTGCTTTATCAAAGCTTGATACAGTGAACAACCTTTTGATACACAAAAGCCAAAGGGCAATTACATCTTCCTGTTTGCTGTTCCAGCCAGACATTTTTTTAAAAGGCCGAATGCAAAAAAAGAATTGCCCCGAAAGCCTTTTAAAGCAACAACAGCTCCAAGATTTTGGGGTTTTTTGTTTGTTTGCTTTTTTTGCTTTGGGGGAAAACACGACAGCAATGAACTTACGTGCTATCACAGGCATCTGTGTCTCAGGTCAAACTTACTAAAACATTCACAAGTATTTAACACTAATGGCAACTAGTCCTACACAAGCTTTACATGCTGCAATTTTAAAACAGGATTTAACAAGTAAAGTGTATCGAATACAGGAATAACTAAACAGAACAGCAATGTTTGTTCAAGGTTTCTAGGTGTGGCTGCAGCCAAGCCATAATAGGATTATTTATATCTGACTCATTTGCTTTGTCTTCATCCATGATTCTCCCTGCTTGGGACTCAATAACCAAGTCTTCTGCAGCATAGGACTTTTTAACTCCAGGACATTTTAAAGGGGGACTCAAGAATTTAAAGATGACAAGAAAACATAGTTATGCTGAGAAACTCCTCCACCTGGAAAATGTATCTTTCAGAAATTCCAAAGATACGGTCAATTTAAATCAATCTGTGTTCAACTGAAACTTAGCACCACTGGCAGAACTAATTTTCAGATTAACTAAATCTGTTAAAGAACATACAAACTCTCAGCACACCATACAGACATCCATTTACCAGTGGATCAGACCGCGTGTTTCAGGTCTCCTCCTTTGTCAGTGACAATACACCCTTCTCTTCCATGGAGCAGAGGGCCGAGTGTCAAAACATCTCAGTTCTGTTCCCAGCCCTGCTACTGATTTGTGAGACTGACCAAGTCACCTCACCTCTGTGCATCTCAATTTCCTGTCTGTGAACTGAAAATAACAATACTTCCCCCTTTTCATTGAAGTAACTTCCAATCCAAAATTGCAGAAGTATGGAGGCTTTCATTCCAATTACAATAAGAATTGTTCACATTTTTTTTTAATCCACAAGGGATCACTTTCAAGTTTCTGCCCTAAGAATAAACAAAGGTCTCAGTCCTGAAGAACATTTACATGTGCACTTTACTGTTGTACTTTAACGCAAGACAGACTTCAGTATTTTTCCAGGATTGCCACAAAAGTTTAAAAAAAAAAAAATCTGTACAAAGACCAGTTGTAAGTTTGATCAACTGGAAGTGTTTCGCTGCAAAGTAAATGGTTCAATATGAGAGAGAGAGAGAAAAACTTTCATTCTTAAAAACTCAATCACTTCCCCTCTCCAGTTCATCATTCAGCTCCGCAGACTGCACAGCAGAGGTGACTGTGCTCTCCACAACAGAAAAGAGTAAAGTGCTAAGAACTGCGAACACCTTGAGCCAATATTACTGCCCAAAGCTTTGTTATGAAACTTGAGGACACACCATAGGAACATAAATGCTCTTCTCTAGCTTGGAGACACAATAGGGGTCATCTGAAGCAAGCTTTTCAGCAATACCCTTCTTTCGCAAACAGAAGACAGAGCATTACAAGAAGTTCTGCATTTAGCTAACCCAATTCCATTGTTACCTTGCTAGAATCACCCCCTGGGGGCACGTAATAATCTTTTTTTTAAAAAAAAAAAAACACACCAGACATGGAACACCTTCAGTAGGCATTTACCATTTATATTCAATTAAGAAAAATAAATAAATAAAGAAGGACACCGTAGTTTAATAAGCTGTAGTTCTGTTTATTCTTCTACCAGAACGCTGAGGATTAAGGATCTTTTCTCTCTCAGGCTGGTCACCGACTCGGCTCTCCACTGCATGGTGAATAATCATAGACTGGAATTTGCCATGTCACTTCCCAGCTCTCAGGAGTAACACTCATTCCCCTTACCGCAGTGACAATGCACATTGTGAACAAGGATGTCAGCTGCTGTTATTCAACACAAAACTGTGCTAGCTACAGATCTTGCTGTCTTGACAGAAGGCAAATAGTGACCTTTTGCAACTGTTTGTTAACTTTGCTCATACCGCTTTCTAGAAAGTAACCAGAAGGCTTAAAAAACCCTTTCTCCTCTCACAGTTTCCTTGGGGTATCTATGGGATCATTGCTTCCAGACAAGCACACAAAGTTTCTCGTGGGTAATTACAGTGAAAGGTGATGATAAAGACACAATGACTAGGCAAAGAAAACAGTCTTATCAGAACATCCATATTGACATACATGCATTCTCTTCTGTTCTCAGTGAGTAAATTACAGTATTTCCAAAAAAGGTGCTTCATACTGAAATGACTCTTCATTTCAAAGATTAATCACCACTCTAAATGAAGAGCTGCTGCAGTAAAGGCACAGATGGGCCAGCAGGCAACATAAAACTTTCCTTAACACATCCTCATCTGACTCTACCCTTTCTGGAACGATGGCTACGAAGCTACGTAAAGAAACCACACAGATAGGAACTAAAACCGCATCTTCCAATTCTCAACCTGGTGGTGCTTTATCTGCTGTATCATTCCCCCTTTAGATCATACCCTTCAACTTTACAACCAAATGGCCCGTCGCAACTTGTGGGTACACTCCAAACTTAGCACTTCTTGTAACCTTCCATGGCTTGTCCCACATGAACAGCTTGCCTTCCTGGTCACCCCCCTTCCTACTGATAGCAGCACGCGTTCAGCCACAGAACATGCTTGTGGCAGCTACAGCAATTGCTCATATGGAAAAACATTACTGGGAAAATACTTATTCTTAGCTTCCTTTAATGAAATTCAGCTAGAAAGGAGGAGCTGGAAGTATCACATGATCAGTCAATTCCCAGCATAACAGCAGGCTTTGTCTGCACTCCTGAGATGTGTGCAGCTGTAATGACACTGGTGTCTTTCCTCTGGGCAGAGAAGCTCTGTTAGGGGAGCCAGGGACAGAGCAGAACTAACACCCAGGCAGCTAACCTCCTTTTTTCTTTTTTTTTTTTTTCTCCTTGCAGAAAATTACACATGCTGCTCTTAGAGGAATTTATTAGAAGCTTGTATTAGAGGAACACCAACACTGCTATACTTACATAAGTTTTATTCATGCAGAGTGAGCTACAATCTAGAAACATATGTGCTAAATCCTCTTCTTTGCAATTTATGCTTTATTTCCAGTAATAGGACAGTTTATTCTCAAACTCCTTTAGAACTAAGGTACAGGAACAGCATCCCTGTTAGGAGTCAAAGACAGGGAAAACATCCTAGACAAGCCTTTTTCACTGCTGCACTTTAGACCTGATGTTTGACATCAGTCCTGATCCCAGAGGCAAAACGGGAGTGCTTTATCCACTAAGTCAACCAGCTCCCACGGCTATAGCCATCCTAAATGGAATGCATTATTCCTGCATTAAAACATATGTTTTTCAAGGCAGCTAGCCATCCGGCTGTTCTGAGAGAGATTACAGAAGACCTAATTTTATCAGGCAGAGATACAATTCTTTCGGTTGTTTTTGCTCCCTGGGGACACGGGCTGGTGAAAGCAGGTTGCCTGACTGCTGGGGAACAATTCTGAAAGGCTCAGTTGCTGATCATTGAGGCAGTAATTCACATTCTGGGTTCTTAAAATATATTAATGCATGCTCTGTAGGCTCCCATCCCCACAGAATTCGAAGTCCAGAAAGATCTACTTTGTGTCAGCAATTCTCAAAACAACAAGAATTAAAAAAGGTTATTTTGGCAGAGAAGTGTTTAAACTTTAAAAATTCTTTTTCTTTTTGAGCAGCTTAAGTTACACTAAATAAAATGAGGTGCTTACCTCAGTAAAAAGGACAAGTTAAATTACTATTACATTGACTATCTTTGGTATAAACATATAACACAAGCAGCAGAGATTAAGCACTATTTCAGATACTCTCAGCTTTGAAGTTTGGAAAAATGTTATGCAACCTGATAGAAAAAGGTATTTTACTCCCCACCCCCCCACCCCCCAAATGCAGGAGACAGTAACAATCCACTACTGCCAAGCATTATTCAGAACAAGAAATACAGGTGTGAGACTTTTCCCAAAACTTTTTGTCAAAATGTAATGGCAAAATTTGCGTAGCAGATGGAATGCTGCCTGCAGAGCATCCGTTAGCTATAAATCACTGTTTCCCCTCACACATGGTGCAAATTTAAGAGCCTCCCATTCTAATTAATACAAGGAGATATCCCAGCCTGATGACTCTTCCCCAATTTCATGAGCCCTAAGAAAAATTTTGGATTGAAACAAACTTAACAGAGAAACTCTTCAATTCCTCTATCTATCCAGCCAGGTCCAAAGAGCCTGGGCTACAGAAGCTGAGTAACTTACTGTGAGATTCAGGAAATGCTTTTTATAACTTTGAGGCATGCAGTTTGAGGAAAACCATTTTAAGAAATTATCTGAACATTATATTTGAAGCAAATCAAAACAGGAAACTATTCAGCTTCTGCTTGCACCTCTGGGACTCCTCACCATTAGTTCACTCTTTGGCTTCTGAAACTTGTCCCTGAACAAACATGATAAATTCAATGAATAAAATGCTTCATGACAAAAACTAATCAGATGGAGGGAATCAGGAAGGAACCCATTACCCTTTCCACAATATTACAAACGAACTGGAAACACGAGGGGTCCTCTACATGCATTCTTTCCTATGGAGATCCAAGTACTGTCCAGAGTTAGATGCGTGTTGGAAAGACCAGCAATTTGGCTCCATGCAGCTATGCCACCATCCATCACATTTACCATTCAACATTTCACATTACAGAATTTAAAATGGAAAACTGAAAATCAGTTACCTAGGACATCATGAAAAGAACAGAGGAGACTAACACAGATATGTCAGGCTAACAGGTCTGATTAACACATGTAGCCTAAGTATCCAAATGAAACTGCAAGCATCACCCATGCTAGAAATAGTAACGACCATAAAGACAAACCAGGAATCATTGCTACCAGATGTCCCCTCCACCCCACAGAGGAAAACTGGTTCCAACTACAGCAAGGCTTCAGAGAAGCAATCAGGAAGGAGGCAGAAGACTCTCTCCAAAGCCTCCAATTTCCTCCTCTTCCCAAGGCAAAGGGTCAGAGTTGCAGCTTAAACTTCCCCCCCCCCCAACTCACTCATTTCCTAACTATAAAAGAGAGAATAGAAAAATATGCACATCCTTTAACTCTTGTTATTCTTTATTATTCCAAACCAGATTCTCCAAAAAAGCCTTTTATTTCATCACATTTACATGCTTCAATCATGTACCAACAGTAACACCTACCTCCCAGTCACAGTCCAGTCAAAACATTTCTTTCAGTATTTGCTCTTAACTCACTCTATCCAACCCTTAAGCATTTTCATCATTCTGCTTTGACCATCTGCATAGTCTAAATTTGTGACCATCTTAGGGGCTTTCTGTTTGATGCACTGGTGATAGGAAAGATTTGTTACTTTGCTCCTCTGTCAAGCATGACTTGAGCAGTATTTCCTTTTCCTCTGAGCCACAGACATTGCAGGGAATCCATGTATTACCAGGCTTGCGTCACTTTTTCCTGGGTAGTAAGGCTTAAGAAAAAAAAGTAACATCAGAAGTGAAGGTTCTTATCAGAATCTTTATAAAGTTAAACAAGGCAGGAATGATGATCCCTGGATTTGTGTAAACACTCCCTGTAACACGCTCCAAAAGGAATTTTATGCATTTCAAAGCACTGCCTCAGAACTCTGCCTTTGTTGGCTGCATACAGAAGGACTGTGTCAAAGCCATACGCAGATTTCTCAGCAGATTTGGTACCCATCAGCTGTCAGTCCTGTCGGTACATTAAGGAAGCAACACAAAAGGTTTCCCATTACTAGTTTTGCCTAATGTAAGACTTGTGGGTGAGATGCTGCATAAATGCACAAAACCCACCTGTAAGTCCTGCCAGCTACAAGACAATCAGATCCAACTTGCTTATGTTCATACGCTCTTCTTCAGCCTTCACATTCAACCCTGCTACAGCCATAGTTCCCCTCTGAATGCTAGGGAAATAACTGAAGTGAAACCTTTCTGCCCACTCAGCAAAATCTACATAAGCAGTCCTTACTTGGACAATTACTTCACCTGACTCTTCTCCAATCTACTTAAAATCTGTTCTTCAGAATCTGAAGAAGAAAAAAGAAAAAGGAAAAGAAAAAAGAAAACCGACTCACCTACTTTGAAAGGTGCTTGATAATCAAAGAATGAAAACCAAAATGCACAATTTTCAGAAGAACAGAAAAACACCATGATTACATTGGAATTTTTCAAGCCAAACAAAATAAAGATTCCACCCACTTGCCTGAGTCAACATGTTTTCTTCCAGTACGTTTCTATCCTATCTGGCAGGCCTTCAGACCTGGGCTTCAACCATTTTGCTGATACTACTTTTTCCAGACATGCCACCAGCCTTGCTATTTCTTCTGCTTCTGAAAATCCTAATACAAAGCCTTCCTCTGCATACAGAGCCTCAATTCTTCAGTAAGAGACAATCGGCTCTAAAAGTAACAAACACAGGTACACGAAGCCATTCACAGAAACGCCCACACAAAATCACAAACCAGACAGCCAAATGTATGTTTAACCAGAAAAGTAAACAGAAACCAGCTACTTCAATCCATGAAGCAAGAGCTATGATATAACTCTGTCACATAAGCCAGAAAAGATTCAAATTATGTTCCAGGGCCTGAACCACTAACAGGGGAAATTCTTCCTTATGACTAGGTGGAGCTCCCCCTCCCGTTACCTCATACTTTCATAGATATCACAAAGTGAAGTTCACTCCACTGACACCCCTTTACTACTCAGAAACATCAGACAAGACAGAAACCATAGTCAGATAGAAACTGGCAGCCAAATAAAGCTCTTTATGAGAACACTTAACCCTCTCAGAGGCAAGTTAGCCCATACAGCACAGTCTGGAAGACAGCTGTCCTACTTTCAAAGCAAAAAGCTCTTGTAACGCCACCATCTATGTTGTACCAGGAGAACAAATTTAACCACACAAACAGTATAACAGCCTCATAACATGTACTGTATAACACAAATCAACTTAACAGGCATAATTACAACCTTTGAATCTGGCTAATTCAAAATTTCTTAGCTCTATTAACACTACTGCGATGATGTTAATATGAGAGAAGCTGTTTGAGAATTTTGGCCCAAAAGCAGAAATAACTACACATCCCCAAAGTGAGTGCTGAAGTGCTTTAATGCTAATACCTTAAACTGAGCATAGGAGGAATTCAAACATTTACCATGCTCTACGCCTTCATTAGCACAAACTGCAAACAGTTTAAGAAACAGCATCATATAGTGGATACAAAGTCACCTTCACACACAGCTGCAGTTCAACCCCCAAAGATGTAAAACTGAGTTCCTGTTACTTACAGAAACATGAAACCTGTTCATTCTTTTTGAGCCTCAGCCAATGGTGTGGGTAAGTCTTCTTTAAAGTTAATATCCCTGGCACTTTAACTCATTAAGAAGCAGATGCAAATACAAAGACAGCCCTACCCATCATTACTGATGCATAATGTGGGTGTTACTGACAGATGAAGAAAAGCACTAGAAAGAAAAAAAAAATCTGAAAGTGAGAAAAGAAGGAAAACATGAGTAATCAGTAGGTCACTCACACAGTTCCAGGACTTAATTCATTGCTTATATACAGTTATTGTTATTCAAAATTTTTAATTGGATGCAACAACACTGATTTCTTCTGCAAGGAAATTAGATGCCTCTGTGAGGTATGCTGTTTAAGACTGGGTAGAAGGTATTTCAAGCTGATAGAAGACAACTGAATTTTTATCCAAACTCATTTAGAAATAAATGAGTTAAACTCAAACCAATCACTGAGGTCAAATAAAGATGCACAATGAAAGACTAAGGGGGGGGGGCAGGGAACAATTTCTGCTAGCAAGAAAAGAGTTTGCTTCCTGAAACACATTCCACTATTTTGCTTAGAAGTTTTAAATGTATTCAGGAATGGGACTACTGTTACTTCCATTCTGACCACAAGGCTCAGTCAGGAGCTCATCCAGAGATGGCAGAGGTATAATTAGGCCTGTTCCTCCGTCTGCACAGATTGTTCCTGTAGAAAGCCTCATGGTTCATATCACTGCAAACTATGATTTCTATTTCAAGCATGTATTAAACTAATCCTTCTGTCACACTTTGCATTCTACATGCTGACACAGCATCCTTCACAAGCAAAACACCAGATAAGATTTTAATACTATATTTTCCCCCATATGGTTACAAGTTCTCTAAACCGTGTTAATTAATGGTAACCTAGCCCCGCATAAAGCTAGCTGTGAGGCTTAACATACAATTTGTTTACACTACTAGCCTACAGTCCGACTGCATCTGAAGCTATCTTTCAAATAGTCAACTCAGATGCTGCCCAACATAACATCCTACAYCAAGAACAGAGCTGTCTCTCAGTCATTACAGTCAGGGACCCTGGCCTACTTGCATGAACTCATTGCAGGTGCAGTTCCTTTCCCGCGCAAGGCATTCACATTCAGAAACGGTGCAATTCTTCTCTTGAATAAGCTGTTCTTGTTCAGAAACCCTGACAGAAACATTCACGTAGTAGGCTATCAAACCTAGAGACAAATGAAGCTGCAACAAGGGGGGGGAAAAAAAAAGGCTCAAGTGTTCTTATCTGAGCAACATTAATTAGTTCAACATGAGCCATTACTGCCTTTTTAAATAAAACACTACTATACAATATTGTTTACTGTAAACAAATCCATAGTTATACTCACTGGAACAATGCATACATACACCTTAAAATCTTTAAGCTTAAATCTCTCAAACTAAGGTCTATTTTCCAAGGAACATACACTGACAGTCCTTCACTGCTCGCTCAGCTCCCCTACAGGTCAGACCCCAGTTATCTCAGCAACGTTGTGAAAGATGTTTCCAAGGAGCTTGAGGCCACAGTCACATAAGATTCTTTGCACTGATGGCTTTTGGAGAGAGAAAGTGATTTACACAACAAATACATAGTACACTTATTAAAAAATTTGGTTATTAAATGTGTACACTAATAATGGATTTAAAATTCACAGAATTATGTACCTAACACAGGAAACTTTACTCTGTAGCTTGGAAGTTTAAGTTATTAGAGAAGCTTGTTAAAAATTAGTAGGATGTGACAACCAGCCATTCCAGGAAAAGGAGTATTTCTTTTTCTATTTTCACAGTACTATATAGTAAAAGGTCAAACTATAATGGGCTTTTAGTACCACAAGAAACAAGTTTTAGAAACTACAAAATAACTACAAAAGCAAACAGAGAGGATTATCGCTTTCCTTAAGTGTTTACAGTAAACATATCTAAAAAACATTTGACAAAAACAGCTAGTAATAAAATTTCAACTATAAATGACTTATGTTAAAAAAGCATTACTGTAGTGTTTTCATCCTGCAAAATATTGAGCACAATATACCAATGCAGGCAGTGGGAGCTGACAGCACCCAGGAGCTCAGTGAATCCATTCCTAATCTTCAAAATTGCAAATAGATCTCCTTTATATGCTGAACGGTCTGGGACAAAGTGACAAAGAAAGATGTTACTGCAACTTGATTTTTCATAAATTTTAATGCTAAGGGAGATTATCGCAACTATGCAGTGAGACCTTCTGGCAAGCCACCGATTATGGCATCAAGTTCAGTACCTTGATGGAACTAGGGCATTTCAAGATATGCAAAACAGAGCTACCTGCTCTGCAACCTTCACTCTCTGTCCCAAAATTCATCTCTCACCCTACAACTTCGTGAGGGAATTTTACAACAAAGATATATCTTAGACGCCAGGAAACATGAAGACKTATCCGTGCGAAAAGGGAAACAAGTTCCCTGGGTTTTGTTCTCAGCAAAAAGCGTAAACTCTGCGCTGACTAGAGCTACACAAAACAACTCACAAAGTGTAAAGAACACTGGGTTAGAGCTTCACTATTTATCTGAAGTTCCGTCACTTCCCTTGTCCCAAGAGCCTCCCCCCCCCCCGCAATATCCTCATGGAAGAGCTTAGAAACCGTGGAAAATGGAACACGAGAAGGGACCCCCCCCGCCCCCAGCAGGATCCCCCCCCCCGAAGAGGGCGGGGAGGGGGACGGGGACCGCCGCGGGGCCAGGAAGGGGGTTCCCCCACGCAGAAACAAAGCACGCAACACCCACTCCCCCCCCCACGCAGCCCCCTCCTCTCACACGCGCTCACGGGGCCTCCGCAACCCCCCCGCTCTCCACGGCCTCCTCACGCGGCCTCCCTCGCGGGCCCCTCACGGACACGCAGAGCCTCGCTCGCGGCCTCCGCTCCCGCGCACGAAGCCTCGCTCGCGCCCCCCCCCCCCGGCCCCTCACCGCCCGCGGGCGGCCGGCGCGACCCGATGCCCCGCGGGCAGGCGGCGTCCCGGCGCTCCTCACCTTCGGAGAGCTCCAGCTCCAGCTCGGCCAGCTGCTCGCGGACCTCGCGGGGCAGGGAAGAGACGCCCGCGGCCGCCGGCTCGGCCATGGCGGGCGGAAGGGATGGGAACAGGCCCGGCCGCCGGCTCGGCGCGGCTCCGGCTCCGTCTCAGCGCCGGCGGCTCCGGATCGCGGGCGCAGCAGGAGCAGCCGCCACCTCCGCCATGCTGCGCCCTAGCGCCGCCGTCACGTGACGG
>NW_020450935.1:116900-141779 GCF_003343035.1 Apteryx rowi | reverse complement strand
CGAGAGGGCGCACGCGCCGCCCGTTAGCCGAGCAGCAACATTACCACACACGCACTTAAGAGCTTTGGGGGTTTTGTGGTTTTTTTTTTTTCTTCTTTTAAATCAGCTTTATTTTTTCTAACTGTTATTTCAATTTCCCATAGCACCTTGGCAATGTCAAAAACAAATACAAATACATGTATTATCATTTTAACATTTAAAGCATGAACCTACTTTACACAAGTCTTGTTTTGGACAGTTTTGACAACAGGAATATACCAGAACAGACAAAAGTATAGAAGCCAGATAGGTTGCTTTTTCTCCTTTCCCTGAAGCCCTACCACGTTGAAGAGAGATCATAAATGCCAAGGGGAAGCTAGATTCATCCGGGAGGAACAAGATGTCTGTAGTAACTTGAGCTCAATATATTATCTGAATATTTTGTATTCTATAAAAATTAGAACAAAAAACCATTTATGCACAGTCTGTTTACATTTGAAGTTGCATTTTTGGAAACTGTATCCATAACTGAAGCTCCATAAAAATAAACCTCTGGTTCTTAAATATAAAATTTTAAGTTGTTACAGGTTAGTTTGCAGATGGATTTTTCAGAAATAAGTTGATTTAACTTCATTTCAAGTCCTCCCAACTGTACATTAAAAACAGACTCAATTAACCTCTTGAAGTGCCTATGCTAAAGGCACATAAGAGAAGAGCCAACTAAAATACTACAACAAACCAAAATTATGTACCATCCTAAAGGAAGCTCAGACTATATGTAATATATACACACAAAGAAGAGCATGATAAATCATTCAGATTAATGGCAACAACCTTATGTTTCAGAAGGAAATATCAAAATTAGAAACAAAAATTCTATTGCATATCTGTAGTAATCAAGGATTTACAAAAAAACTTATCAGAAGCAATTTCCCCCCGAAGTGCATTTCTGTTGCATCATCTGTAATACAATGGCGCATTTTACAAATTTAAAATATCATCTGTACATACCAGATATTTTACCCCAGGTGAACATTCACTTGGGTAACAGTAAAAATAGCGGACATTTTCAAGACAATTAAGCTGATATTGACAAAGTAGTAAGGCCATAGCTATTTAACTACAGTAAAGCATTGATTAAGTCACTTATTTGCTACTGATCTGCCACAGTATCATCTTTCTCTCTTGGTTAATAGGGTGGGTTACTTTTCTTTTTTTAAACCTACTGCTAAAACTGCACCATCATACTGTGCCAGGCTAACTTTAAAAAAAAAAAAGCAGGAATGTAAGATACTATAAAAAACTAACTTAACTTTAGAAAACAAAAGAGAATTTTGCACTTTTACTATCACATGCAGATAATTACTCTTTTCACTCCCCAGCAGAAGTACAAGAGAGTAGCCCAATCTTTTCCATGCACAATAATTCGGAAAAGAACTTAACTGGGGAAGTATACTTCTGTAGCTAACAAAAGTCACTACTTCTGAAAACAAGTCACAGTTCATGAAACCAAAACTGAACTTACGGTATTTAATATCAGCAGAGTAGGAAAAAATTTCTGTTTACGTCATGTGGTGAGCTACCAAAAAGGAACTGAGAACTGTTATTTCTCACTTCAACTGCGCACTGAACATCTTGGTTGAACACGGGACAGTTTCACCTCTGCTGATAAAACAATACAACTCAACGGAAATCAGTGAGCTGCACCAGCAGTCAATCTGGCTCCCAAGTGATCATTTTGTCCCTGTTTCCCCCAGTCCGTCCAACAGGCTAACTTGGTGGATAGAGACGCAACAGCTTGCCTGAGTCTAGTACGGGGATGAGAAAGTAGCAGCTAGCCAGTCTAAGTTATATGATTGCCATGCAATACAAGTACTGCAGGAGAACTTGCACACAAAACTATGGTTTTCACAGCCTTTATATTTACTTGGTTGTTTCCCCCCCTGCCCCGACACACAAAAAAATTAGAGAGGAGGAAAAAAAAAACCCCACAGTATAAATGGCAGTGGGGGGAGGAGGAAGAAGGGGAATGCTGTTAAATCCTTGCACGCATTAAATAAATAACTATGAGTGCCCTAATMTGATAAAAGTTCGAATATGCTGGAAAAAGCCAACAGGTTTACAGATTTATTTGCATACACTGTACAAGAGCCATAATCTGCTGCTGCACACCCAGGACATACAAAAGCATCCTTTCCACGGTCAAGTTTTTCCAATCACCTTACAAGAAAGATTGAACTGTAGTAATTTTTTCACATCTAATAAATGAAAAAGGTTACATTTCACAATTGTTAGAAAAAATTCAAATTCTATCTTTCAGCACTACAAGGTTATTCTACGCACTGCACTGAAAGCAGATGCCCGCATGAATTAGCATGCCAACTTCACCGTGGAGGCCAAAGATCAACATCTGTACAAGCCTCTTCCCGAATAACTCTTCCTTTTGAACAGCAACCAGCTTAAGGCAGCTATTAGCATTCCAATACTTACTCAACTCGCAATGACAGTGCACATCTATCCTAAAATATCTGTGACTATTGTACAGAACAGAATTTTTTTTCCAGTTTGACTGCAGTAATTGTTTATAGACTTTAAAATGATTAAAAATTAACTTTGAAATCATTGCATTTCAGAGCTTTAACACTTAAATATTTAACTTCTCCATTATTCCCTCAAATGTAGCATTATCCAAATAAATGGAGAAGGGTTTTGTAAGCATCCCTAAACTGTAGATGTGATCAATGATTTTTACTAAATTAAAAAAATTCCCAAACCCAGTACAGGTAGTTTAAAAGTGAGTAATGATTTTTTTTATATATATATATATATGTATATATATAACATGCGTAGAAATGAACAGTTAACTGCATAAATACAATATATTGTGTTATGAATCAAATCAAAGCAATTGCCAAGCTGAATAATAAGTTAGAGAAATGACAACTCTGGCTTTATATATATATTTATAAAAATAGATATGAGTGTTCTCAAAGCAGCTGATAGAGAATGCCTACTGAGTAAGAAATCGCCAAGGGTTATCTGGCTAAGAAATCAGAAGATGAAAGTTTTCACAGTTATTTTAACTGCCACTTACATTCATTCTAATGGCAACACTAGCATATATTACTAAGATGTTTACGGTATATATCACAATTGAGTTTTCCAGTGTTCACAACTTACGACTTTAAATTTGTACACTTGCTATTCACTAAAAAAAAAAAAAAAGAAAAAAGTAGGTGTGATTCTTACTGCTGGAAGCTACTTTTCCCTAACGCTTTATACAGAACTTCGAACCCTGGCATGCTGATTTTGGCAGATTAATGCATTGTATTTTCCTATTTCAGTCATTACAGTAATCACCTTGTAAACTTAACCACTTACTTCACAATAGTGTTGCAAATTTAGTCAGCATAAAGCTAGGCAAGATGCTACCTTTCATCAAGTAGCTTCTCTGAACATGAGGGTTTTTTGTTTAACTCTTCACCTTTAGTTTCACTTTAAACAGTTGAAAAAAAAAAGTCAGTTGCTACTACATCAGCTGTAAACAATGAGTTCCCAGTACATATAAACCCTGATTTCTAGTATACAGCATCCAACACCCTACTCCAGAACACAAAGATAGGTCAGTAAATGGGAAACCTGGCCATGTCTCCAAATTGCTAACTGTTCAAGAAGAGACAGCAGTTTAACACTGGGGGGAGAGGGGCCAGAACTGCGTGCTCAGAGCGCCCATCTGCAAGGCAGACTGCCGTGTCTGGAGCTGGAAGTTCCGGCTCTTTACATGTGAAGCTAACATGTACTGTGTAGCCGTCCATCAATCCCGTACTGGGTCTGCCTCGGGAAAACATACCAAGATAAATGCACAAAAGTCTGTAATAAAGATTAGAGAAAGTAACAAGCAATAAAAAAACCCTAAAAAGTTGCCCTCAAAAGGAGGCGGGGAAAAAGGGCAAAGTAAAGATTCTGACATGCTCCCTTCCGCCTCCTTCCAATTATATCTAGAAGACATTTTTTGCTGTCCATGTGCTCTGATCTACAATCCAGTCTCCTGTAAAAATTATAGTTTAAAAAGCTTGCTGAATGAATTAGTAAGGTCAAGAGACTATACTTCAAGCTGGAAACACAAAGTTTACTACAGTAGTACATTCAGTTTTTATCATCAGTGACTAAGTCATGACAACAGTATCTGGCTGCACTCATTCAACTCACACGCCGACCAAGCACCTCAGCTGCAGATGTGCTCTGCAATGCAAGGCCATTAATGGCAGACACATCATCCTACAAGCCAAATGTTAAATAGGTTAAAAAAAGTTCTAATTTTACAGAAATGCTTATTTTTCAAAAATAATATTCTCTTACCCTCTTCCTCCTACACTGAGGGACATGTTAATTTGTCAATTCATAATTTTTCACCTTGTCAAAATGCTAGTTTCACAACCCCAAAACTGAGTTCAAGCAGGAAACCCTCTGCAAATTAAAAACAAAAATACAAAAATTATAATCTCTATATTTATATTGATTGGAATCCTCCAGCATTTGTGAAATCACTTTTAGAGATGAATTTTGGGACCCTCCACAACTTCTCCCTACAAGCCACACTCCAGTTCGGTATTCCCCTTCATGAATACTTCTTTCTCACAGTCTCCTTTGCTGCTCATTAGTCCACAGCTCAAATTAAATAGAGAATAATTGGCTGGACAAGCATTACTTTGGTGACCGGGGTGGCACATACTGCTCCTTGCCGATACGTCGAGGTGCTCCCTGAGGCGATGATCTGTGTCCAAATTGGCGCCTCTGTTCCCTGATTTTCCCAGCAGCTCCCCTGGGAGGCCCGTTGCCTCGAAACCCAGAATAATCCTTCATTCGACCTTCAACCTTGTCATGAGCCTTTTCTGAAGTTTTCTCTGAAGCCTTCTCAGGTGTACCATTTTCTTCATTTTTGGCAGGGGGAACTATGTTAGTGCGAAGCTCCCTAAGAGGCTGAACAGGAACTGGAGGAGGCTCCTTCGGGGGCTTCTGGCAGACTTCAGCGTAACTTAGCTTACGTGGCTCCTTTGGGATCAAGGGTAGAAGAGCAAGGTTTACACAGCAGAATGACCACTCTACATCCTTCCAGACTATCCTAGGCACAGCGTTAAGGTACAACAGCGAGAACAAGTACAGCGAACTAGTACACCACAACCATGGCAAACCGCACAAGAACACCAGGTCTTGAACTGACAAGAGGTCCCAGGTGCTACATCAGCATGTCGAAGAGAAATCTGCCCATGTTCCCCACCCATTCCCTGCTCCAGACAGACCTTACCTGCATCAACACAGCAGGTGCTGCACTTGCATTAGTAGAAGATGAAGTGGTATTTGTCCTTGGCAGCTTTGCAGCGCTGACAGGACAGACGGACACTGGTGGGGAAGTGTGGCTTGTAACATCTTTCTGAGCAGACACTTCTTCTGGCTTGCTATCTGGCTGAACTGTGCTGTTAAATCAAGAACAATTTAACATTAAAATCTACCAATTCAAAAATTCTGTTTGAGAAGGTATTTTCTTTCTTTCAAGTCACACTCACAAAAGTTTCCACTCACAAAATAGCACAGTAAGGCTGTTACGATTTGTGACTTCCATCTAGTGGCCTCTAGAGAAGCTGCCTACCACAAATGGAGAAGGAAGCTTAAGTATTATGACTACCTTGCAGAATACCAGCTAGAACCTTTGCAAGACCATGCAGAAGCAAGTTTTAATACTGTCATTTCAAGCAAACTGCATACCTTAACACCACAGCTTCAGTCCGACTTGGTGAACTCACGCTTGTGACAGGCTGTTGGACAGTGCTGTGCATCTGTTCTTCCTGAGCAGAAGCTGGACAGCTGGACAGCAAATCTTTGCTTTCCTGTACAGAAAGCATAAGTTGCAAAGCATGGAAAGATGGCAGATGTTCAGCAATTTAAGCACATGCCAGTTCAAGACATCTGAGAAGCAAGATATTTCCAAAGGCTGCTAGAGTCCTGATTGTAACTTCTTTCACAGAGCCTGACCTCTGAAGTGGAGTTACCCTTTACATGAGTTAAACAAAAATGGAATTAAATCAAAAAAGTAAGACTACATCACCCAGACAATCAATGCCCAGTCATGCCACCTCAAGTGATCAGATCGATATGAAAACATCCCTAACCTACACTACGTTCAAACTGTTCCTACTTCAACAGCCAACACTTCTCATTTGCCTGCTTTATTCCAAAATAGTACCGAATCTACAATAGTGTAACTGCAGGAGCTAAATACCTCCAAGAAGCCAAGGAAATCCAAGAACAGAAAGACAGAAAATATTATCTTAACAGACACATTATGATGTTTGGACTTAAGGCATTCTAATGCACAGCTCTAACAAACATTGATGCTTTAAGCAGGGGAGGAGAGACAGACAGCATGTGCATATTATTTGCATGTACGAAACAAGAGTAAGTACCTTTTCTTTGCAGATTCCTTTAACAATATCAGACATCCTGCTCTCCAGAACAGGCTCTCCTGGTGTTTTTGCTGTGCTGCCAGGCAAAGGTGGGAAATTTGATGCTAGCAAGTCAAACTTTGGTGTCTGAGTCTTTGTTTCTGCTGAAGGTTGAGGCCTCTAGAAAAAGAAAAGGTCTGTTAAGAGAGTTGTATCATCTAGCACTGAAAGCACTGAGTGTCAGGAAATTCCCTAGAAACACCGAATCCCCCCAATTTGATCAGAGGACTTAAGGACTGTGCCATTCCTTCAGTAAATGCAAAGCCAACACGCTCCAGTTGGTGTCAGGTAGTGACATTTTTTCCAGAAGAGATTGGCATAAAACTACTTGGGAATTGTGAATTACCACAAGATCATCTACTCATCCTTATCTGCCTGAATCCTTCCATGCTTTCTTTGGCTTACATGATCTCTTAATAATACAAGAGCCATGCCTGCTACTTGTCTTATTTCACAGCACCTAATCCAGAACAAGATAACTAAACGTTGAATATCTCAACAATATCTACCTTAAAAACCTAGCCGTATGGAGAAGCATATTTCAGTAAGGAGACAGTGTAATGACTTTACTCAAAAAGGTTATCTTGCATCCCAAGATGCAAGACAAACTCTACAAAGAGAAAACTGAGTTTGTAAACAATTTGTCTTTTCACTCACTGAACAATTGTGCACAATCTGTTTTACAAACAGGCACAAGCTTCCATCCTCTGGCCCACGAAGCAAGCCCAGGTATTTCATGCAACTCTTTGCAATAGGGGAAGCAGAACTTACTGAAATGCGGTCATCTTCCCGTCTCCTCCGACCTCGGAAAACATTCCTCCTTTAAAGGAAAAAAAAAAGGCAGTAAGTGCATTCATCTAGCTCAAGTATGCACTCATCTGCACAGAGGGGAGCCTGTGGCAGGGGATTCCCAGCAGCCTACTGATATTTCTCAAGCTACAATTCTGGGATGTTCTCTATCTTCAGTGGGCTCAAACCTCTTATATTCCTGAAAAATAGCCAATATGGGAACCTGAATCGCTCTTCTCTCCCCTTGAAGGAGGTACCCTAAAGCACTGTATCTAAGCAAGCATGTTGACCATTTAGACTTTAATATTATAGACTAGCATTCTATAGTAACAAGCTTATTGATCATATTTCTCATGTCTCTATCTTGGTCAGCAACTTATTTTTAAGCAACAGAAACCTGAATTAACAGACAAAGGATAAAAACAGTTAATCTTACAACATTTGGGAGCATCAGATTCCCAGTCCGAGGACTGGCTTCACATTTATGGCAATACAAATTCCAATTTTACTTCATTGGCTGTTTTAATTCTGGAGACAAGTCAGTCAGTTATTTTAAAATAAAAATTCCTTGCTATCTTACTGTAAGGTATTTGGCAGTAAAACTAATAGATGTATAGACGAGCAGGAAGCATCCATGCTCCTAATAGAGTTAAATATTTATCAATTTATTTAAATGTCAATTTTCCCTTTCTCACTTGTTTATAGAAATATGCATTGTGCCAGTGGTTGATGTTCCTTGGCTCATACAAGTCATTCAAGCCTCCAGCACACAACAATGTCACAACTGCATTGCTATTTTACAGTAGAGAGCAGTTCACACAATTCTTTACCTGCCCCTGCCAATGCTGTAATCTCCGTTCTGCTCCATCTGCATGGTAGGAGAATCCTTCTGGGAATAACCTTGGTCTTGGTGCCCTGGTAACGTACTGTTATGTCGCTCCATAACAAAATTCCTTGAGTTGGTTCTGTTCAGTGGTCCTTCCCCCATCGACATGGTACTGACTGCAGCTGGACCCTCCGCAGCATGTTCTGAGCTGTTAGATGATCGGAAGTGAGGCTTCACACTGCATGAGGTACAGCAAGAGGCTGTGGTAACTCAAGACTCTAAAGAACACTCTGCAAAACTGTACCACCAACTACAGCTAGTTTGTAGCTGACGAGAGAAGAGGAGATCAGTAAGTACTGGAGCTCCATCATCAGAGAAGTGTTACTTCCTACATACATTCGTCAGTTGTCAAAAACAAACAAAAAAAAAATTGTTCTTCCTTACCTTCATCTACTCCTTTCATTCTAGTTCTCTTGCAATCCCCCACCCCCAAGTGTGGCCATTAAAAGAAAACATTGAGACCACGGCCTGACAGATACTAAAGGAAAGAAAAAAAAAAAAATAGGGGCAGGAATTGTCTCAGCAGAAACCCCGAGAGGGATTCTTCAGTTGTCTAGGCCTGGAGCATGGGCACGAGGTGCTTGAAAGTGTTCTGGAGAACTGAGCAATGCCTGAGGAACAGGCTGATCTGGCCATCAGCCTAGAGTTGAACTGGAACAAGAAGCCAGGAGTAGACAAGGACTGAACCGGCTGGAGAGAGCAGGGCAGCTAAGGCTAGGGTGGCTGAGAGCCCATTTCTCCAAGAGCTTGAAAAGCCAGGATCTTCATCTCACTGCTCCTGCTATCAAACACCTGCAACATTGACTCTGCAGTTTGTGATACCCCAGACATTTTACCCAGTTATTGATTATTCAGCATCAAAGCATTCAAAGCACAGTTTTCTTTGAACTGAGATGCAGCTGCACATGTTCAGTGGCTCTGCGAGATAAGGCTCAGGCCTCAAACAGAGAATTACCCAGAAAAAACTCTGACCTACCATGGCATGGAATAGTGGCAAGGAGGAAACCCAGTTTTCCAGAGTGGCATTCAGACTCATTAGACTATTTTCCACTTCTGCAACTCACTGTTTTTTCAACTCAGCAGCAACTAGTTTCAGCAAATGAGGCAGGGATCTTGAACTACATACTTCACGTGATCAACCCTGCATAGCTCATAGCTTAAGGACAGAAGGAGGATGTCGCATGTTTACGGTATGCTATTGCAGGAGTGTTTAAAAACAATGCAATCAAGGAGTAAGTTCTCCCACTGCCAGTCAAACTGTGATACCTGTCTGGGAGGAAAGGTTAACACTGCTACATGATCTCCTACAGAGCAAACAAGGACTGGACTCCAGGCTGAAAGAGAGCCCTTGAATTCAACAGACTACAAATCACACAGCTTCTGGTTTCTTTGGGCTGAGGGAATATTGAAGGGCGCGTTGTGGACACCATGGATTCTAGACTGGCTAACAGAAAGGTAGTTTCCTTCCAGCGCCCACCAGTTAACTTGTTCCCTCCCACTTGGCCAGGGAGCTTAAAGTTGTGAGGAAAAGAAAGCAACACAGGAGAAAGAATTTAATGAATGACAGCAAGTTATTATTTGCCAACACTGGACTACTGAATCAGAAGAGCAGTAAGCGATCTGGTCCTAACAGCACAAGATTCTTCTCTTTGCTCTGCAGTTCTCCCCTAGTATTTTAAATCAACTCCATGACTCTGACAGGCTTCTCCATAGCCTTGCAATTAATAGCCAGAAGCTTTTCAGCATTTTATACATAACAAAAGAGTGGAAAAAGTTTCACCTGACTTAATAGCCCAATTCTGAGTGTTCAAATTCATCTGCTCTGTCAAATACATTTTAGTTATCTTTTAAATGGCTGGATAGAAAAATATCAATTTAACTAATATTAGCACTGAGGATCTCCGTCACAGGATACAGCCTTCCATTCCCACAGGCATGTTGCAACAAATGAGGACAAAATAAACATGACCAGCTTAAATAAATGTTTGTTTTTACAGACAAAAAAACAATATTTAACTAGTGACTGCCTGTGTGACAAAATAAATTGAGTTTAATGGGCCAGGGGACAAAGCTACAAGCAGCAGCATCACCTCTGTGAAAGAACTCTTCCGCAGTTCAAGAGAAGACATGTTGAACAAGGACTAGTTCATACCTTACAGCTTCAAAAAGCATTAGGAACCAGTTTTCAGGCCCAATAAAGTTTTCCATCAGCAGTGAGCACAGGGAAGAGGAGATAAGACAACTGACTTCTCCCATTTTGTTCAGTTCACTCTTAAAATGGAAAAGATGCGTAAGGCATCATTCAGCCCTCAGATCTCATAATCTTACCCATCATTGAGAAGGCCACAATCTCAGTCCGGGCAGAAGAGCAAAGCAGAAAAGAGAAGGAAAGATAAGGAGGAAAAAAGCAGAGAGAACGAGACATGATGTGAGAGAGTAAGAAGGAGGAAAAGCGTAAAGTGCAGGCTGCCCAGACAATTGACTGTTGGACCTGTTCTCTCTAAGCGCGATACTTGATCATCACTGGGCCAAACCTTCAAGCCTGCAGTCACTATTACATGTCCCCCATTTGGGAAGAAATCCTGCTGAAGCATAATTGTGCCTGCTTCCAGCTTCTGAAGCTCTATTACTGCAAAAGCAGAGCTTTGTACTAGCACAAAGGCTGAGCGAGCTTGGCAGGAAAGATAACACAACCCAGACAGAGTAGCAGAACCTGTACACACATGGCCCTGAAGCTATAACTGCAAAATGACTGAAGTTTTGCAAATTAAAGTCTTAAAATAACCAGGAAGAGTTTTAAAAGCTTAAGATTATTAGACAGAATGTGATCTACAAGCACAGAGTGAATATGTGGGCATTTCAAGATGTTAGTCTTCGGGCACATACAATTCCTGTACAGTTTCAGTATCTATACTTCTTTAAGATGATCCATATAAAGTCTGTAAAACTCTTCATTTAAGTTTGAGCACAACTTAAGGCAAAAAAAACTTTAAAAAGACCTTAGATGGGCACTGCACAGCTGTAACTGAATCGATTGCCCAGTCTTCTGAACACAGGTGTGTACTACCAGTCTCAGAGCCCTGTATTAAGGCTCCACTGAGTCACTGCAGACCTGACTTCCAAGTTCACCTTTTGCCAACAGCCACAAACCTTAACTGCGTCACAAAAACATTAACAGTACTGGCAGTTATCAACTGACTTCTCAAACAGGATAAAAAGCTATTCCTACGCTATCAGCCCACATGCTGAATACAGTAAAAGAGCTTGCAAATAAAACAATTTCCACCCACGCAAACAGATTACTACTCCATTGTATTTACAGAGCACTGTTCCAGCAAATACAAAGCTGTTTCCTCCTCTCCGATGTTTATATCGGAGCTGAGTCCTTACAGTTATCTGGAAAGATGGCAATATAGCAAATAAATCACAGTAACAGACTCAGCATCAAGCAGTTTTAGCACACAGAAGCCAGGGCATGCAACTCGCAGCTGTATAAACTGAATGGCTCTCTGCAAAACTACTCACACTACAGGAAAAGCTTAAGTTTGTTTTGCAGCAGTTTACAACCCGTATATAACAAACAATTCGAAGTACTACCTTTAGAGGAAGTTATTTATGTGTCTGCAGAAATTCCTCCGAGGTTTTTAGAGGAGATACCTTTGCTCTCTCCAGCACATATGTCCATTATTTTGGGATCTCAAACTGCTGACTTAATTTTTTTTAATCAAGTAGAATTGAAAAACACCATGTGTATTTGATAAACAAAGCAAGTAGCCTAGTCCCGTTGCGAGGCACTGCACTTTACAAGCGCAAGGAACACACTTAAGGATCTGAATACTGTAAATTCTCAGAGAGCAAAGCAACTGACAGAACTATCTTACCGATTTCTATGGAATGGGCGACCTATACTCAAAGAAGCAGCATTTGTTTTATATGATCCTGGTGTATTAAAGCCATTCATAAATCCACCGTTAGGAAAGGGGGCCTGCAACAGACAGAACAGTCTCAATGGCTGAACTAAAAAGAGAAATGTTTGCAGTTACATGAGATCAGCTTCAGCAGTTATTCATCCAGTCTGTTCATACTTTTACACTGGGCTACCACATCCAGTGCATTGTAATCTCACTAGTTAAAAAAAGCCCCACTAGGTTAACAGTCTGCAAATCTACTTTAGTCTCAGAGTCCTCTGGTTCCAGAAAAAGCTCCAAAGCTCTTCCAGTAACATGAGTTACTAGATAATGGATAAATGGAGTTTCACACCAAAATTCCTTGAAATAAACTGCAGCCAATGGCGAGCCACATGGCTCCTTTGACAGTCTTACATTATTAGGGCCGTGACACTAACTGAAGGGAAGTATGGTAAAACAGAAGCAGAGGGATCTGACTAGAAAATCTGTGCATCCTGCAGCCAAAAAACCCGCCACCACCTTGTTTCGTTATCCAAATTATTATTTGTGTTTTGGGCTAGCTGTTGATCTGTGATCTCAGGCCTGAGTCCTAGTCAGCAGATTCTTAAAATCCTCCCCTCATTTTCCCCGATTAGCAGCCGTTACTTACCAGTGGTGTTTCGAAGTAAGGTGCAGGGTTTGRAGACCATGTCTGAGGCACAATGCTGTAAATAGAGTACTGCTGAGGACTATATACAGGCTGCATAAACAGTGGTGAGGCAAACTGTGCTTGTGTTTGAACTGGCTGAGTATAGACACTAGAATCCACTACCCGGTAACCATTCTTTGCAAAAAATGTGTTGATGGCTTTTATCCTTGCCTGCAAGAGATGAAATGATATCACATACATTAATTGGGAGAAGAGGAAAAGCTGAATTTGCAATTTTTCTTGCCTACTGAAATTATAACAGAAGGGGTGGGGTGGTAGGTTAATTACTGCTTACAAATAGAAACTGTTATAAAAATCAGTCCAGATCACATCCTTAAAATATGCTAAAGGGAAGGATGCACATGCTGCTTTAGCCAGAGAAACTCTCAAGTTTACAGAATAAATGCTGCTTTCTATAGCAGTGACTGTCCAGACTCCAACTTCAACAATTTTACAAAGAAAAAGCCAGATTTCAGTCTCCAGCAGATGCTATTCATTTGACTAGTTGTCCTCTCCCAATACAACCAGCCTGCTTCAGCCTTATTTATGGAGCTGCTAACTCAAGCCAGACACTCATGATAGCAGGAATCCCTCTCCTGAGTTCTGCATGGGAAGACCCAGATTTGGGGGGAAATGGAGGAGGGAAGATGAAACAAATTCAATTCACACCTCACAAGAAACAGCCCTGTGAATAACAAGCAGCCACCGAACTGCAATTTTTCAAAGCCATACATGACCTCATTCAAGCTAACCTATAGGGCAAGTGTTATGACCTATCCCATTGCTAATTCCTTACTTTTTTCCATAAATTCACAATGTTATTCAAACAATGGTTTATTCTGAAATCTCTCACCATATAAAACAGTCTTACCATTACTGGCTTGCCCTGAAAGGTTTTCACTTCTTCCCTTAAGTATTTAAACGCCTGCATAACAAAAAAAAGATAACCGTTAGAATACGTTGATAAAATAATACTTAAAGGATATTACATGATTTAACATGAACTCCTAGCCATGTGCTTCCCTGCTAGGCCAGCTACATTCGCTACCCCTTCAAATTCAGGATATCAGATGTCAGTTCCTCGCGTACTCAGTGGCTGGGTGCTGTAATTTCATTGTTATGGCCAGAGAGGACTGAGGCAAGAGTCAGACAAAGGAATTACAACCCTACAGTCTCCCAGCTTTTCTTCTGTGTCAACCACAATTTGCCAATAACCTCTTAAAATACCAAAAGGAGGATCAGTAAATAAACGAACATCTTTGCTACAGGCAGCGCGCACACAATTCTCCCGAGCAGGGGAAGCGTTGTTAACAGGATTGGGATGTCATTAAGAGTCGAAAGCAGCCTTACCTGTTGCGCATCTGTGTCCGACTGGAATGTAATGTACCAGTTGTTGTTGTGAGCAAACTCACAGCTTATCACTTTGGGGCAGTTTTCATTTTTAAAGAGAGCCTTAACCTCCTGAGGGAGAGAAAGACTCAGTTAAGGGGACCTAGTCCAAGCTCTAAGCTGCAAGTTAAACACTAAACCAAACTCAGCTACAAGTTCCTCTTGACTGGGTACACACTCACCCCTTCAGAGTCACCAAACTGTCCTTTACCGGTTCCTGAATTCAAGAATATTAGCCCAGCATACTGAGTCCTCAAAATTAAAAGTAGCAGGCAGACCCAGTAAGAAGAGTAAGACTACAGAGTAGAATTGGTGGTATTTAATATTAAAGAGGTAGCAAAAACATGCCTTTAGATCGGGAGAGTCATCTAGACAGGAATGACTAAGGAATACTACCAACCCAAGACAACTTGATAACTGCAATAACCAGAGTTTAAAGAGGGGGCAATTCAGCTGTTGAGCATTTGCATTAGAAATACTAATTAAAAATGCTATTAGACAAATACCCTGTGTTACAACTTTAAAAAACAAAGAATTATACGATTCTGTTAGCCAAATGTCAGTAGGAATTTTATTATCCCCTCTCCTCTGAGCATAATGAGCTCAGTTCACACTGGGTCACAATGAATGAGAAATGTTTAATAATGTTTGTAGATGCCAAAACAACCATCTGACTTCAAGTAAAGTTACCGCTGTGACAAAAATTCAGCCTGAATTCCAAGCTATGCCCTGGACTGATTTTATTTTTGGATCTGAAAAGAAACCAGTTCAAGCTCCCTTCCAGAAAAGCCTTGGTAGCTCAAGTTTCTATGGAAAAACTTATGTAAGAGCATTTCATTTTAATATATTAGTAAAATAATGGAAAGGGGCAATAACAACAACTTTTTGGTTTGGCTTTTTTGATGTTACATCAAGGCAGCAAAAATCACTTCAGTGGTTTACAAAAAATATCAGAGTTGAATTAAATTAAATACCAGTCAACCTTTAAAGCAACACTTGCTGTTTCAAGCAGCGCGTTTTTCTTTTTACCTCTATAGGTGTTGTTTCAGGGATCTCACGAAGAATAATAATACATCGTTTGTGGTTTGGTCTTACTTTCTCCCCTCTCTCATCCACTTGTACCATAGGAGAAGCTAAAATTAAAATACAAAATTTGGCTTAATATTGGACATTGTATACTGTAAAAGCTCTCAGCAGTACTAGACTCCTCATACCCAACTTGTAACAAAGTACTTTGACAAGCTGCTAAACAAAACAGATTTCTTAAAACAGTCCTTTTACTCTGAATTCATCAGCAGCATTCTGTTAGATCTTCAGTACATTTTAGTTACTTGTCTGAGGCTGCCTCCATCCACAGTTCAGGTATCTAAAAAGCTCAGTCCCAAATTAAATTCAGTCTAGAACAGCCACTTATGTACAAGCACCATTTGGAGAAAAAAGTTCCCTTCACCGTTTTCTTAGGACAATATGCCATAACCAGCTAAGACACAAACACATTTCTCTAAAGCAAGCAAGGGGTTTTTGTTCTACTAATATAGACATCAAACACCCAGACTTACATCTCAAAACTTCAAGAATAAGATCCATATCAGTTGTCAGCTTCTTAATACCTTCCATGTTGGCAATTGTCCATATCGGAACAAACTGGTCGCTATCCATTTGAGACATCAAATAGAGATCCTTTGAGAGATTCTCACTGGAAATACATAAATGCAGCCCTTTAGACAAATCCTGGACTTTATTAACAGAAGTCTTGCAACAAAAGGGTAACTACAGGCTTAAATTTTCACTGATAACATTCACAGCTACTCTAGCCAAAATATACCCAGATTTCCACTCCCGGAAAAAAATCCTAGCAGACAAAGCAGAATGAAGATAATTAAAGACAACCACATTTGGAAAGATGTCCTAGGTTATAGTGCTCTGGGTGATACTTTGTCTGCAAAGAAGGATCTTGCCAAAGAGATATTTTCTGGCAATACACAGCTAAATTATCTCAGGATCCTACAGCTGTGAAATTCTCATTAACTGGATTCTCATTAAAGGACAAGACTGTGTGGACGAGACTGAGACAGCTGATACCGCAAGGCTTCTGCAGCAGTTCAGTGAAACTTGCTTTAAATCCCAACCAACTCCTTTCCACAGCTAACTTTATAATTGAAGATGCAAGCACAGTACATATAGAGCCAAAAAGGAAATATGTGTCAATTTTAATAAAGGTTTCATATACAGTTGAATTAACTGTACTATACCGTGAGAAGCAGAATTCAAGTTGTTTTTTCAAACATTCTCTAATGTCTTCTGTGGACACAGCAGAGCTGCCTTCACCTAAAAGTTATCATATTTACAAAACACCATCAGGTCTCAGTTCCACATTGAGAATACAATGCAAGAAGGAGTTTCATTGTATAATACAAGCATGAATCCTTCTGGATAAGAACAAGAGAAAAAGGTAATTGAGACATTCTTAAACAGCACCATACTGTGCATTCCAGGTTGCGTCAATCCTGTTGAAGCGATTTAGATCCCATGGTTTTCAGGTACTTGCCCAAGTGCTGCAGCTGGCTTAGATCCTCTTAAGTGCGCATTGAATGGAAAATTCCAGAGTTTCTACTAGGAATTTACAAGTGATACCTTAACTCAGAAAATATTTACTAAACAGAGCCAAGGGCTTGTTTTCTGCAGCAAGCTATGAGATGCACATACATCGCTTGGTCTTTTGTTTTCCCAGGTAACCAGAGAGATACCTACAGGCCTGGTAAGTTAATTACTAACTACACTGATGGCTCATATCTGCACACATGTATTTGCCACATTAAGCAGTTTCAAGACCTGTCCACAAAGAACAGAATATCACTCATTTCTATCAGCACCATCTTGGGAGAAACACTGGACTTTACTAACCTAGTTTATAAATTGCACTTAAATTTCCCAAGATCTTCTCCCCCTATAACAGCATTAAATCTCAAATTAGAAGTTAAATTGTAGACAAGAGCGGAATTACACTTTCAGAATTTTAATATACAATAATAATAAAAAAACACATTGCTGTGCCTGGTTACATTTCCCAACTTTTGCCTCTGCAAAGATAAATTCACTCCAGTTTTGCTAATACAACAAGAACTCAGAATTAATTTGGGGTAGAAAAAGGTTTGCTGATTATATCCCTCCCCCAGAAAAATCAACTTTTTAAAAGCCTCCACTTGAGGGAAGTGTGGACTTGGCTACTATTATTTCAGTTGGAAAAATAAGCCTTTTCTCACAGCTATGTACATTCCCAACACTACCAGAATACGGGTGGAAAAGTATAAACAAGCTAAACCAAGTTCTTTCTAAAGAAAGAAACCTTGCCTATACATAAAGACTCACCATACTGAAAGAGACAAAAACCAGTAAGTATCAATATTACAGCCCAACATTTTGGGATTCACTTGTGACAAGAACATTAGAAGACAAGGTCTTTCACTTATGGAGTTCCCATTTCTCTCACACAGGACAGATTCACTTCTCATAGGTTTGCTGATAGGAAATACTTCATTTAAACACTACAGAAAAGGAGCCTCCTGCTCTGCTGAGTGCCTCACATAGCCGCGTTATTGTTCTCCAAATGCCTGTGCTTTATAAGCAATCTTCTGTGGACCAGAAAAGATGTGGACTTTAAAATGCCTAGAGAAAGGCAGATGGCAATCAGAAAGGACAAGATTAACTGCACAAGACTTCACAGAATTACAGGAATTGACAGCGTTACTGTAACATGAATACTCACCAGAAACTTCATAGATTTGGTATCCAAGATCTTCAGCTGCTAGGACCATTCCATTTGCAGATGCCTCATCAACTACTGTGCCATTTCTTGTAGCTTCACAAGATGGAGAATACATCACTTCATATTGCTTGCAGCTATCCTCCGAAATCTCTATGTTACCTGGCAAAAGAACACATCATTAACAGAAAGCCTACTATAAGCTTCAGATTATTTTTCATTTGAAAAGTTTTGGCTACCAACTTTTAAAGAATAAATGCTTTAACTGAAAAGCTTACACCTTCAATGTCTACTTTGTACTGGGTAGCACTTTCTATCTCTCTATTTTCAGACAGATCTTCTGGTTTGCACTAGAATTTTAGCAAGAAGAATAAATAATAGGATCATGAAATTGTAAGATTGCAAAAAGCGGCAGAGGATCTAAAAACAGGCTTACCACCTGATATTTAAAATATTTAAATTAGGTGCCTAAAAAACAAAGCACTTCAATAGCTTACATCACTGAAAGACTTATTCAACACACTACATGATCCTTGTTTATATAAAGGACTCAGAAGCATCAAGTGATTGCTATAAAACCACACTGGAATGACGTTGAAATTGGCCAATCTCTTGTTCAAGACACTTCAGACTTAAGTCTTCACCACAGCTGCTTGAAATAGAAACAAGCATAATTTCAGTTTAATCCAACAGAGTCAGGCAAGATAGATTATTCAGAATCAACTATGCTCTACTAGATCTTTTCCACACTACTGACTAATCCACTAACAATGTACTTTTAGAAGTGATACTATTCAAGCACTTACCATTACAGTAGATATCGCCTGAAAGCCATAAAAACATGTTTAGAGAAATATCCCTCAGCTTTCCAAGCAGTGCAACATTGATCTGATTATTTCATATTGTTATGAAGAGACAAATGAGTTTCTCAGCCAGCGCACAAATTCAGTGCGCTCTCAATTTCTCCTGACTTACCAGAAACTTTTCACACAGTCACACAAACTGAACCCTCCCTCCTTGATCCCTAACTTTTCCTAAAGCTTTTTTCCAGAGAATCTTATGCTTCCTATTTTAACAGACCGCTGCTATGTTTCAAGTAACATCAGCTATACAATTCACTCCATATCGATTCTAAAATGAATCGAGAGCTAAACCACTGGAATCTTTAGTTAATTCTGGATGACAGGATTAACCATGTGGTAAGGATGGAAAATAAGGATTGAAACTGAATACAGACTTAAAGCAGCTAACTATAAATGCTTTGCAATTTCTACTCCAGTACAAATGCCATCGTGCAACAGTTCTCAGCAGCAGCTCAGTAATCTGCCAGGCTTGTAGGCGGCCCTCAGATCTATAATTTTCCTGTTCATAGGGTCAAGAGTATACTAAAGTGCAGCAATGGTGAAAGACAATCATGAATCCATTCTACACATTAGCAACCCGTTTCCCTCTTAGCGCGATACTTGGTCATCATTGGGCCCCTTGAATACTGCTACTCTAGCTCAAGCTCAGCTCTGGATACCTCCTTGAATTCCTAAGCCAAAGCTCACTACTCGAACATCTAATCTCTACAAACAATTATCTTTCTATCTACTGATTTGTCACATTCATTTGTACTCATGACTACACCAGCACTAATAACCCCAAGGACAAGAGCATGAGATTGCATCTCCCTACTAGACTGTCTCATAGAGACTACTCAGTGCTAATTAGCAAGGGATGTATCATTGCTAGCGTTTAAACACAGGCCTGTGACATCTCACCCTCGGTATGAGTCCCTTGTGCAGCCGCTGTTTCTTGCCACGAGTGCTCAGCACCATTTGTTGCTGGCACAGCCTCACCGCTCCCTTGGGGTACTTCTTGCCACACTTTTGCATTAGGGTTTAAGCCAGCACCTTTCGATGTTACCTGCTGAAGAGACCAGAACACTTTTATTAGAAGAGGAAATCCAAAGATGATTTAGAAGTCAAGCCAGACAATAGAGCTGAATTTAGCAATTTCCTATACAGTTCCACATCTCAAGTTTCTAACCATCTATTAAGCACCAATGTCATTCTTCATTGATCAAAACAGGAAAGTCCTCGGTATTTTCCAAGTATTTAGTTTCTACCTCCCTTAGAAATGTTGCCTTCAGCCTCTCTTTTATTGACATCCAGTAACATCAGCAGAGGAAGCAACTAGCTTTGAAGAACTCTGATAACTCATAAGCTTTTAAGAGCTTGACTCTCATAATCCTCCAGCCCCTTTCACCAAAAAGGGAACTCTTCCCTGCTGAAGACCTCTTCCTAGAAAGGAAGGTTAAAAAAAGCCACATTTCAAGGAGAGTAAACTGATGAGTTACTGAGTTTCGTCATGACATCTATCCGAAGAAAACGTCACCTATATCCTATCTATATAGGATAGCCCACTTCATTCACAGAATCACAGAATCACAGAATCACAGAATCACAGAATCACAGAATCACAGAATCACAGAATCACAGAATCACAGAATCACAGAATCACAGAATCACAGAGGTTGGAAGGGACCTCTGGAGATCATCTAGTCCAACCCCCCTGCTCAAGCAGGGTCACCTAGAGCACATTGCACAGGATTGCATCCAGGCGCGTTTTGAATATCTCCAGAGAAGGAGACTCCACCACCTCTCGGGGCAACCTGTTCCAGTGCTCTGTCACCCTCACAGTGAAAAAGTTTTTCCTCATGTTAAGATGGAAGTGTCTGTGTTTCAGTTTGTGCCCATTGCCTCGCGTCCTGTCGCTCGGCACCACTGAAAAGAGTCTGGCCCCATCCTCTCGACACCCTCCCTTCAGATACTTGTACACATTCACAACACTTGCTTGAATTTATAAGGCAAAACCCATTAATCCTAGCTCAAAGCTCACACAGAAGCCTAATTCAAGAATAAGGAAGTTTGGTATTTCAGAGGCTAGCCTGCTAGAGTCTGAAATTAAGGAGTGGCTTACTACCAAGCCTCATACATAAAGCAAAAGGATAAGGAAGCAGTTGCAATAGCTTTAGAGATAATTCCTTTGCCAAGGTCACACCTAGTTCCAAAGCTATTTGCTACAAGGACAAGCCCAAATCCAGTAACAAAAAGCCTCCAAACACCGCAGAAGTTCAAGACAACCACGAGAGACGGCAAAACAGAGATCACAATTTTTGCATGGCCCTCTTTGGGATGTGAAAACTCCTAGACTCACTGAAACAGCAATGCAGTTTTTCCCCTTTCATGAATATTAGAAGAAAAATATAGCTGGAAAGAGAAAGAAGAGGTAGCAGTGAAGCTAATGTGAAGGGACACAAGTGCATTCCCATTCTTAGTTTTCAGAGTAGTTCCTCCTCAAGAAAACACCCAGTAGCATGTTACACCCACGTAATGATCACAGCCAACGTACTTCAATCCTCCTGTTAAAGCAGTTGAGCAAATTGAAAACTTAACCTTGCTCAACAGCTTGTCACTCCTGTGACACAACATGCCGGTCAGCTGGGACACCAGCTCAAGAACCAAAAGCAAGCAGATCCCTTTTCCTGAAACAGCCCTTCCATCAAAGAGAAAGGACAAGTCGCACTTCCAGGAGATGATTCATTGTTCTGTGGAAATAAACAGCGCCTCACTGTCTTTTACCTTAGAAGTCAGTGCTTAGCTCAAGCTGAAAGTACCTTTAAGTATGATATACTGCAGCTGACACCCTTTAGGGAGGTTGCTGCACCCCTGGAGCACATGAGCAATCTCGAGGATGGCAGATGACGCTGCTCCTCACTTCAGAACATACTGAATATCAAATGCAGCAACACAGAAGTCCAGAAATCACAGGTTGCTGCAAGAAGTGCTAAGAAACCAACAGATTCAGGCTGATTAAGAGATGAATGGATCTATTAATACAATGGCTACGCCTGAACTGTAGCGTGGGCTACTTCCTCTTTGTGCCAGAAACACTAAATGAGCTGTAACACAGCTCATCAAGACCCAGCCCTGATGTCATTCATCTTAATAGCAAGACACCACAGACTGAGAGAATAAAAAAGTCCCTAATTCTCGTAAATTTTCTGAAATTAGTGTGTTATGCTCCAGGAGCAGTGCCATTCAGTTCTAGCAAGTGACCCTTCAGAAGAGAAGGCCAAAATATCAATTCTTGCTTATTTAACTGCAGCTAACAGACAAATACGGAGCCTATTTGATTGGCCGCAGAACAATCCTCCCAGCTGCTATCGGGAACTTTCATGATGAGGTTAAAGCTTTACAGAGATACAAAGGTTAGGAACGCTCATGGGTATCCATGAGCTGACAAAGCTGTCCTCTGCAGCAGGGCTTCCCTTTAGTTTACATTGCTTTCGACAAACGTGGATCAAAGCTGCTCCTCCAGAAATTCCTCCAGACCAACTATCGAATCAGTCTCATCTCAAAAGAACAGCAAAGAAACATTTTTCCTGTCACAAAAGCCTAAGTTAAATGTAACATAATCAATTAAGCCAACAAGAATGAAAATATTCTGAGTTTGCTTTAAGGTATTCTGCAGCAATCAGATCTCCTTTGACCTGACTGCAGCACATCACGTAAAAACTATTCAGTGCTCTGAGGATCCCAGGTAATTCTCAAAACATACGTTAACTTTAATGTTCAGGGGAGAACTACTTTCATTGAATACAGAACACTTTTTCATTAGCCAGTACAAGCACCCCAGAACTAGAATGCGGCTCCTTTATCACTAGGTAAAGCGCAGGCTCCTTCGTGCAAGTCGTGCCAGATGAAGATGGCACCACCCTCAACTGTGTCAGTGCCCCACATTGCTCGCTATTTGCGGCTCTGGATCAGGAGGGGGCAGATGAGCTCTCCCGCAATTCCCCGTCTGCCGAGGCTGCTTCCTCTCCGCCCAGGAGAGGTCTGCGGTCGCCTTCCCTGGAGGGGCTGCAAAGGCCGGGACCCCCGGCAGGCCAGCAGCTCTGCCCCCACACAGCTGCGGCAGAGGGAGACGCCGCTGTAGGACCCGAAAGACTTCGCGCAACTGTGCCGCACTGAGTTTTTAATGAATTCCTCTCTGCAATCCCGGGATTTCCTGGAAGAGATTGATCAGAGAGAACGTATCTGAAGTAACAAAAGCAGAAAATGGTCCACCAGGACTTGTCCAGCTTTAAATGTTTAATGCCACAGTCCTGTACAAACTGTGCACGTTTTTTTTTTTGTTTGCCACCCAGAGTGAAACAGGAAGCCTCACATGCTGAAGAGGGCCAGCAACGTCTAGTGCGTCTTACAGGCCTGCTTTGTCACTGGGAAACATCACTGACAACAATTAGCGCAAAATTCCATCCATCTGAAATGCACAATTTCAATTTTCCCAGTAAGGTGCTAATATAATTACATTACTGAATTAGAAACCCGCATTCAACTCACCAAGCCTCAGAGCAGGCACAGTAAGCCATTAGTATTTTTCAGAACACATTTAATAATACTCCCAAATGCACCTTAATTATCATTAAATGCTAACAATATGCTGGCCCTTGCTTGCCCCTGAAAGCAAAAGATAAAATCTACCCTAAAGATGAATGAATGAAAAATAACCTGAGCCTTATACAAATCTCTCACTACACCAAATATTTTCAGCTAAAAGAAATATTTAAGGTGAACAGAACTCCACTGTGCATGCTGTGAAGGAATCTGTTCACAATTAGCACATGCATATGTCAGTTAAACATGAAATATATCACTGACAGATAAAATAACTCAGCTAATCCTCCCAAAAGCATTTCAGGGCTTCAAATACAATCCTGTTCTGTAAGGTATTTTTCAGACAACCCCAAAGATCCTAGGATAAAAGGTACCGTCTGCTTTAAAGCATTTGACTACAGCATTTCAGAACACCTAGTTAAGAGCTTGAGTTCCCTGTCCTGGCAGCGAAAAGGCACCTTGGAAAAAGCAAATCAGGATCGCCCTCAGAAGCTCAAAATTAAACACCGCTGCTTCCTGAAGGAAGATCACAAAAACTAACTTGTAACACTGTCTGTAGGAAAGAAGGAAGGAGATCAAACAAAGCAACTAAAATAAGTCAAGTTGAAGCTCTAAAAGGATTTGCTAAATATTCAGACGTGCCCTGCCTGCCTTCGCAGGCTCCCGATGTGCTCCGGCTTCCTGCGAGCAGCCTGAGCCCCGTTCACCAAACTACTGCTTCGTTTCACCCCTGCAAATCCTGGAAGCCGCCTCGCACGCCCCTGCGCGAGGGCAGCCGTCTCGCAGGCCGAGCGCCTCGCTGCCGCGCCGGGGCTCAGGCGACGGCGGCTGTTCACGACTCCAGGCCGCGGCTCTGATCAGCTTCAACAGTTCCTCTTCAAAGTTAAACGCTGCGACACCAAAACCTCCAGGCTCATCACTCTGGGGTTACACCACGAGTTCTTCTCGCCGTGTGAGRCAAACAGTATTTATTTCAGAACTAAGGTGACCAGCTCATAAAACAGAAAGTGTTTCCCAACCTGTTTTATTTACAAGTCTTTAATTGCGGTATGCGCTTCGGTGTCCGTGCGAGGGAACACCACGGCGCTTCAGCGGAGCGCTGCAGCAGAAAGCGATTGGGGCTCCCCGGTTACTCCCCCGCCGCAGCCGGGAGGGGGGCAGCCCACCCCCGCGCGCTTTTCGGACAAAACTTACTGCGAAGTTTCAGTGCGCCGCGTTTGCCCAGCAAATACCGAAACCGCCTCTCGCCGGATTCCGCGAAACGCAGGAAAACCCGCGCCGCGCGGGCCGGGGCGCCCAGCGGCCGAGCCGAGCCCCGGCGGGGCCGCGTCCCCCGTGTCCTCCCCGGCGCGGCCGCCCCGCGGGGCCGCCCGCCCCCACCTCTCGCCGGGAAATCATCGTCCCCCGCGGCGCCACGAGGGAACCAACCCGCTTGGCGCGGAGGCCCCGGACAGGCCGCGCTGCTCCCTCCGGTGGGCCGGGCTCAGCCCGCCGGCAGCACCGGGGCCGCCGCGCGCCGGGCCCCGCCTGGCT
>NW_020450935.1:105209-116234 GCF_003343035.1 Apteryx rowi | reverse complement strand
ACCCCCCCGCCGGCAGGAATGGGCTGCGCCAGCCGCCGCGCGCCCGCGGGCGCCCTGACAGAAACGACCGTTAACGGCTGCGCGCCACCGCTAACGGCTGCGCGCGGCCGCTCCACGGGCGGGGAGAGCAGCCCCGCAGCGCGCTTTATTCCAGTCACAACGGGGACGCACACATCCCTGAGCAGGACTACATATACATACATATATATATATATATTTTTTTCTATTTCTATTTTTCCCCCAAAGATCCCAACACTCTTCTGCACACTGAAGGCAGCAGCCTAAGGCGGGGGGTGCGGGGTGCTCCCCGGGGCTTCTCACAGAAGCCGGAGCCCGAGGCGCAGCCTTGGCTTCGCACCCGCGGCGCTGGCCGCTTCTTTGCGCCGATCTCTGTTCGCTTCTGTCCCTCCGTGGCCTGTAGGTGTCATTGTTGAATAGCGCAAAGGTGAACGTGCCCCGAAATTCGGTACAGCGTGTCCTGCACCGATCCTGTCCCGCCCGCCCCTCCTCCCTCGCACGCGCAGACACCCTCTGTGGCATTTGCGGGGTTAAACTGAGTGGGTGATTCAAGGATACAGAAATTAACTGAGGAAAAGAGCGGTGCAAGCGCGTTCGGGGTGGGACGGGTCCTGCCCAGCGTTGGCAGCGGGCTTTCCTTGCCAAGGTTACAGACCGTATGTCCCCGGCCCTGCGGATGGGGAAGGGGCCGCGGCAGCTGCCAGGGCTCCCACCACCAGGGACGGGGCGGGGGGACATTGGGGACAGGAGGGAAACCTCGGCTCCAGCCAGAAATGTCGCAGGACGCAGGATTTCCTCCAGACGGTTCCAATATAGAAAGGGCATAAATCCACTGATGTCTTGCAGTAGCTTTGTAAATCCAGGCCAAACAGCATAAAATCAGTTCATTTACACAGGAAGGACTCATTAGAGCCCACGGGAACTTGAATGTTTAATTCTAGGCATTGCACATTTAATATTAACATTGCAGAGCCATCATACTTGAAACGAAAGCATCAGACTGACAGATAAAGGACCAGATCTCACCTACTGAGAGCATCAAACCCACGGCAATCGCAGACTGCTCGCACGTGCCTCAGCCCACCGGCGTTAGGCAGGGCCACGTGGGGCTGCAGTGGAGAATGATGCCCTGAAGGGGATTCCCACAGGGGAAAAACACCTTGCAATCATCTTGCTTTAGCACAACAGGGAAAGGACATGGAAAGATTCCACAGAAATTATACAGCAAAATTAAGAGACTGAGGGTTGTTTGGGGATTTTAGATGATTAAGAAATATGCTGTTAAAGAAATAATACATTTTGTAGTGGGTTTGGTTCGGGTGAAGGATACAGTTTTGCAGCCTTCAAGGCTCAAGATACTTGTCAGGACAATGTTCCTACACTCTGCCACTTGCCCAGCAAGGTAACCTGGACCCTGCTTAACAATATTACCTGCAATTATGGTCTAGCAAATGGAGGTGTTTAAGTTACAGCCAGTGAAGTAATCAAGGTCTATCCAAGAGATTAGAAACTATAGCACAAGCTGTACTATAAATTGATGGTCCAGCTGGCAGATTCTGCGAGAGTTTCATTGAACAGCATCTCCAAGACGTGCACATAAGAATGAAAGAAAAGCAAATTAAAGAATAAATAACTTGGAGCAAAATAAATGGGAAGTGACCAACTGCAGTCTGTGGAATCAGTGTGACACCCTTCCTTCTGCCCTGTCGATACCAGGGGCCCTCTGAATATAAACTGCCCTGGACAGCAGGCGAGCAAACCATTTTCAGAGCCTTATTTTTTATGACATGTAGAGAGACCTTGTTTCTGGTAGTTACAGTATGGAATCGAGAACCTGTTCCTCATTCTCATTTACTTCACCCACCAGATGTAACAAGACTTAGCACTTTTCATCTTCAAAGCACTTTGCAAACATTAACTCATTAATCCTTATGCCCCCTGTGAAGCGGTTAAGTATTATCTGTGTTTTACAGAGCTCTTTACCTCCAGAATCTGCTCGTTAATTTTTAGTGCATCCATTGCCTTCTATTAGGATATCAAACCAATGGAGAAATTGTCGCACAAAGCAGTTATGAGCCTCATTTTCAGACATGCTGAATACCTGGATATCCTACAGGAGCTCAGGACCTTTGAAATCAGGCCCTGATGTGATGTAAATCATTGTTAATGCTCAGATTAGATCATTTTCCTGAAGCCAGTGCTGCGCTGCTCCTGCGAGATCACCCCATTGAACTGAAATGCCCGGCAGTAAAGTGGTCAGCGTGCCACGGACATCAGTCAGGATATCTGCAGTTTTGGCAGAGTTCTTACAGACTGTAACCACATTGGCTTTAAGTGCAGATGGGGTGGGAAAACAGAGCCAGTCTGTACAGCTAGTAAATAATTCATGTTTTATAACAATAATTTTGTCTGTCTTCTAAGGGTGCAGAAGCAATACAATTCAAGGTATAGAACATGCTATAATCAGATAAGGCTTTATACATATCTAGAAGGCAAATACAAACATTTGTGTGTTGACACCATGGTCAGGTTTCCCTCCTGTTAGTCACCATCTCCTGTTAATTTACAGGAGGGTGGTGAGGCAAATGGTTTTCCTTGAACTCCATCCAGCACCGCGATGGAGTCTGCTGCCTGGCTCACCTTCCTTCTCCCAAAGGCCTTCTATTGAAACTTGCTTTTGGAACCGCAGCAGAAACAATTGCATTTTCTATCCATAACATTACAGAGCAGAACGAACCTGATGTATATACTGAAATACGAAGCAGCGTTGTGAGAACAAATGAATGGTGTGGTACAAAGCTCCTTTTTTACAGCAATCATTTGCTCGGCTTTGTGGAGTCAGGCTATAGAGTGGGTATTTTTTATTATATGTCAAAGTATCTGATTATCTGAGTGGGCACCAGTAGGAAAAAAAAGGTTAAAAGTGGGATTTCCTGCCACCTAACTTTATTCTGCTATATTTACTTTTGCTTGCTTTGGGGTGCCCTTTTTGAATTTGCCATTTATTCCCCAGTAGAAGATGGTGATCCAACGGCACCCTTGATCTCAAGCGCATCCTGCCTGCTGCTCTAGAGGAGGAGCATCCCAGTGGTCAGGATGGGGCAGGAGGAGGAAGATGAGGAACGTGACACCTACGTCTGAAACACTATGCAAAGCCTTTCCCAGTCATCAAAGCCAACAGGGCATTTTCAGCGCTCGCTGATTTTGCAAGAGGAAACCCCACCTCAAAGCAGTGCTCAGGGCACAGCATCAGGAATTTGTCCTTCAGAGGCCAAAAGTTGAATGCTATAACCACCAGGCAGACTGAAAAATGCAAAAGAGCAATACCTATTGTAGTCAGAAGGCCTGCAGCAGCTACACTGGCAGCAAGATTAATTACTGCTGGGTGTGAGCTGGAACCACACACCCAGCAGTCCTGAGGTTTGGGTTACTCCCTAGCAAAGTGGGAAATGTTGATCTTTCCCAGACTTGCACTTAGGCAAGGATTCAGTTTCCTTTTTCCTAATATTTTACATCTGTTCTACCTGCACCTGAATGGTCCTTAGCTTCAACCACGTAGCTGAATACAAACATCAAGCCCTGTGCAAGAGGAGAATATAACGCGCTCTCCCTGGCTCTAATGGAGTCCCTGCACCACAAAAGCTTTATTTGCCTGTTAAACACCAGGTGATGCCAGCACAGCTAAGCCACCTTTTGGCCCCAGTGTTTTGTTCAAAGGCAGAAGGTGCTAAATTTTGTCTGGTTATTACACCCCTGCTGTCATCACCATTATCAGTGAGGAATAAATATTGACAAACACTGAATAAATATTGAGCTGGCAGCATTATCTCTGCCCCAGCTCCGTGTGCGCAGTCCTTCTGGACAGCCAGCGTGCCTCCAGCAATGGCAGTGGAGCCGTGGGGATTACAGGGTGTTCCCAACACGGAGGGCTGTGGACACTGGCTGGGTCTCCTTGGCAGCTTGGTAAATATGCCAGAAAAGGCTGGTCTCAACAGGCCTGTTGGAAACATCTGGCCTTAATTCTTCTTTAAAGCCATGACATTCATTTGGGCACTAAACCACTTTCCTTTCATCTGTTGGGAGGACTAACCCTGTGGCAGAGCAGCTGACTCCCTGACTGCCTTTACAGTGTGCTGACTTTCATTATCCTGTGGGAAGAAAGAGGTCACGGGAGAGCCAGGGCTGTGCTCATTGCGGGAGCAGAGATCTCAGGAGAGGGCGGCAGCTCACAGCTGACACTTTTTCCAGCTCTTTTCCCTCTCTAGGGTTCTTTTTTTTCTCAAGTCGTTTCAAGGCATACTATATTCCTCTGTCAGCATGTCTCCAAGGGGCTCAGAGTCCCACTTAGGTCTGTGTTCCCTCTTAATTCACTCGACTCTGAGAACCAAAAGCATTTGAGGACTAGATATAGGTGACACTGTCCTAAGCAGACAAGAGAGTGCCTCTGTGCTGGAGGGAGAAGCTGTGTCTGCTTAGAAACCCCTTAGCTGGGAAGGCTGAAGCCTTTGTATGGGCTGGCATGGTGGGAAGGAGGCTGGGGGAATTAGGAATAGAGGTAGAGGCAGAGGAGTAAAAGGTTTCATCAACAACCTTTGAATGACAGCTCTGATATCAATAAAGAACGACCCTAGCAAGAAGACTATGTTTTGAACTCTAAAATGTGCTATTACACAGCAGAAGAGACCCAAGGCAAGAACACAACGTTGGAGGGATCAGCAGCGCTATCACATGATCCCATGACGCCTGTAACCACAGCAAAGTTTTACCCAAAGCCAGTGAGACTCTTGGCTGTTTCTAGGTCTGAGCTCAGCAGAGATTGTGCAGTTGCATTTTCACAAACTTCCATCGATGCTGAAGTAAACAATTTGCTTTCCAGGCAAAACTAAGTTCCACCAGTGTGGGGTAGGTGCCTCAGGCAGCCTCTGAGCTAACGAACAGCAATCGCTGGCTCTTATTCCAACGTGCAGCAGCGCGAGGCAAACAGCGCAGAGCCCCGGCTCTAAGAGGCAGCCAGGCAACAGCACTGAACAATCAATTTCCCGTGTCAGGCTCTGGCTACGCCCAGAGACTTGGCAGTGCCGGAGCGTATGTACCGTGGCAATAATATTACATGGAACAGCTCTTTTCATCTCTGGCCACCCTCCTTCCCTGCTAACGAGCCACTCTCCTGAAACTGCCACAGTTACAAGGATTTACCTTTTTATTTAAAGTGCACGTATAAAAGCAATCCGTACAGGGAAAAGCGAGACAATCTGCTGGCCTATGCATTCATAGCCCATGTCCAGTGCTGCCTGGAAATGGAAGAGCTCAGCCATGTGGCACAAGCACTGGGTCACTAATAGCTGGTGGAGAGTCGTCTGCAGCTCAGGCTGGGCTTTTGGTACCCATGAGCCTCCTTTCTCCTTGCTGCACCAAGATTACTTGCAGGACAGCCAGGGAAGATGTCAGGGTATCAAGTTACCTGGAGCTGATCTCCAGTGACCTGGCGCAAGACAGCTGAAGTATCCCTCTGCCTCTTACTTATCATTTCATCCAGGACTAAGACTTCCTGACGGAAAGGGGGAGTCAGTGAATCACGCTGAGGGAGGAGAGAGCTGGAGCAGGAAATGCAGCTGCCAGGCTGACTCAGCATGGGTTCCCTCTTGAACCTTGAACAGATGGGAGCTGGGAAGGATGTTAATGTTTAACTCCACCACAAGTCTCTTATTTAGCAACAGGCAACTGAGATTCATCGGCTTCTCACAGGAGACATACTGCTTTCCCAGGAGCTGCTCTCGTGACAGTACCACAGCAGCCTGGTCGGGGATTGTGCTTTCAACAGGCAATTAAGTCCAAAGGGCCCCCCAGCAACTGATAAGCTCCAGAAAGGAGATGGATAAAACCATTGGCATTAACCAGTTAATCTCCCGTCCTGCACTTTGCTGGGTCCACAAATCCAGGAGGGTAGACTGACACCGTAAAAAAAGGAAGAGCTTGTTAGTTGTCAGAGGAAAGCTGTAATCAATGATCTTCTCCAAAGGGATGCTCCAGAGCCTCCTTGCACCCTGCCTGTTCTCTCTCCAGCAGTATTTGGGGCTGCAGAGCAGGCTCGTGGCCTCTCTGGCATGATAATGTGTCCTCCTGCAGATTAATCCCCCTAGCGCAGCAGTTGTTACTGGTAGCTAGAAGGTGCTGGTTCTCATTGCTGTGCAAGGGGAAGAGGTCAAGGGGAAGGCAAGGATGTGCTCTTTGGAAGAAAGTGGATCTGTAAAGCTGGGGTGATGCACACTCTGATCTCACCTTCCCTTTATTGTCTCTCTTTCTCTGTCTCGAATTCTTCTTCCCAAGGGTACTTATGTCTTTATTTGACTCTCTCAATAAGAAAGAGAATATATGCCTAAAATGTAGGGCTAGGACACTGGACTTTAATCCCAGCTCTGACAGTGGTGACTCAATAGCCATTTCAGGTTCCTATTCCTTCCTTTGCTCATTGTTAAATGGGGACGATGCTTCCTGGACTTCTAGTAATTGCAGGAGTCACCTAATGATTGCTAATTAGGAAGCTCCAAAAACAAATCACTGTATCAGTTGCTATGAAATACTCAGTTGTTACAGGACTGCTTAGTGGAGCCCCTTGGATGGGAACACAGATTTACTAGCTCCGAAAGCAAGAGCCGCAACCACTGATGCCAGGAATAACCATAACCTGCCAGTAAAGGGGTCTACAAGAACTGTTCAGCAGCTCTGGCTTTGTCCCACAGAGAACACCTATCCTGCAGGGAATCTATTCATCCTTTCTATTTGTTGCCTCTGCAATAAACTCAAATGCGTACAAAAGGGAAGAAATCCATAACTGTGTTCATCAGGTAGATCCAATATCTTTCTCAGTCCCTGAGAGGGCTGAGTGAGAATGAATTCTGTAATTCAAGATAAAGAAGCAACTGTGAGTGTCCCAAAATGAAAGAACTCACAGTAAGTAACTGCATGGTTAAAGTTACCTGGGGACAAAAAGGGGGTTGGAACACGCCGGGAGATGTATCAGGCTATCCTGTCAGTACTGCTATGAAATGTTGCTGTACTGGAGGGAGGTTGGGATTCTTTCACCATGAAGTAATAGCAGCTTTTGCTTTATAAGCCGCCAATGTGGAAAGCTATAATAAGGCAGCATCTGTGCTGAGGCCTGAATGGTACAATATAGTCATAAATGATCTGAAAAACAGGTAAACAACAAAGTAACAAAGTTTGCTGATGATACAGAATTATTCAGAATATCCAGACTGACTGGAATGGGTTAGAGAAGGATCTCAAGACACAGAATACCTGGGCCGTAATATTGCAGGCAAAACTAAATGCTAATGAATACAAAGAAAGATGCTGGGGTAAAGCAACACTAAATATAATTACATAGTAATGGGGTCTAAGTCAACTATTTCCACTCAGGAAAAGCTTGTGGAATCATTATGGGGTAGTGAACTCTGCACTCATTGACGCAAAGTCACCATATCTGATGAAGAAGCTGTGCGAGGTCTCCTTAGTGCCACGCTATTTTAATGATTGTTGTATTTTTCTCTTGCCTCAGCTCTGTAAAAAAGGGAATTTAAGGACTGATGAGTATGTTTGGAAATGAAGTAAAATTCCAGTTTAATCTCTGATTAAACAAACCAGAACTGTTGGGAGGGGTCATGTGAAGTTCACTGGTTGGGTGGAGATCTGAAAAAAAGAAATGACACGTGGGTGTGTTAGCGCTGTCCATTCCGCCGGGTTCCTTCAGCAGCTGCCTTACTCCGGCCTGCCAGCGCCGTGCCCCTTCTGTACGCAGTTCGGCAGCCGCAGCAATCAGAGGAATCAGTCAGAGAATGCGGCCTCTCTCAGGAAGTGCTGCTGTGCCAAAAGATAGACCCTTCAGATGAAATATCCAACAGGGAGGACTGAGAAGACAGAAAATATTTCTTCAGATTATCCTCTCTGGTAGAAATCAGGAGTAATTCCACTGAGATGAGTTGCATCATACTGCTCTAGGAGCAATACTAGAAAAGATGCTGGCCCTTGAAAGAAACAAATGCCATAAACGTGTTAACAAGTACACCTGAGACTATCTTCCCAAACACGTTCACATCTTATTGAGCCGTCACCCTTTATACCTGCAATTCCCAACAATCTTTTACCAAAACAACTAAATACCAGAAAACATCACAGTCAGTTTAAATTGCTGTTGCGTTCAGAGCTGTCAGTTACAACTGAGGAAAGAGATCTTGGATCATTGACAGTTCTCCGAAGCTACTGGCTCAGTGTGCGACAGCAGCTATAAAAGCTTTCTGAATGCTGGCTGTTTTCCAGAATGATATTGAGGCGAGGACACAGGGCCTCATTTTGCTGTTATATAAATCCTTGCAGCACTTGCATCTGGAGTACAGAGTGCAGTTCTGGACCGAACATCTCAAGAAGAATGTGATGGAGTTAGAGAAGGTCCAGAGAAGGGGATGGACCAGCTGTCTTAATAAGGAGTAACCACAAAGACTGGCACTCTTCAGTTTAGAGAGAAGAAGGCTGAATGGGATATGACTGAGGTTTACAAAGTTGTGAAGGGGGTCAAAAAAGTGAATGAAGACCTGATAGCCACCAAATCCCACTACTGAAGAACAAGGAGGTACACTGAAACTACGAAGAGATCAATTTAAAACAGAGAGAAGTACTTTTCGACACAAGTCTGGAACCTGTGGTCACCAAATATTATGGAGACAGACAGTATAAACAAGTTCAAAAGGAATTAGAGAAATTCGCGAGCAACAGGTCCAGACACGGCTGCTAAAAGGCCTGGGCAAGGACATACCTTTAACATCTCTAATGGGACTATTTGGGCTGCTGGAGAGTATGAGGGAATGGACCACAGGCAGTACTGGGGCTCACTGGCTTCCCAAACAGCATCTCCTTTGTCACCACTGGAGACAGGATAGTGGGCTAGAGGTGTCATCGTCTGACCCGGTAGGATGTTTTTAATGTTCTAAATTAAATCCTGAAAACTTTACACACAATTAATTGAGGCAACGTGGCATCTCCTCACTGCTACTCTCATCTGCCTTTCTGCCCACCCTTGCTGTTGTGTGCAATGCCTCACGTTACGCCATGGCCTCRTTTAGACACTAATCCTACAAGCAGCTCTGCGCAGGCAGATCCCTTTGCCACATGGAGCTCTGCTGAAACCAGCAGAGCTGGATGCGGCTGGGGAGAGGAAGCTGCACAGGTGGTGCAGTTACCAAGACTGGGACGTTACACTTCAGTCTTTCATACGCAGTTTCACTTTTTTTTATGCTATTAATTGTCACTGATTTTGATTAGCAATCTGGGAGCTGCTGTAATGTAGATAATTAGTGAGATAGATCATTTTATCCTTGATACTTGAATAAATAAAGTTGTAGGCACTACCGCAGTACATTTTGGATTCCTAACATTTCCAAATAATTACTCCACCATACATCTTCAACTCTTAAAATCCTAATTTTTGTCAGTATATATTCATAGAGAAAGATGCTGATTTCTCCCTTTGAAAATCTTTGTCAAGTCTATTGAAATAATAGTATTTTCTATACAGCCCTTAGTCAAAATAAATCACCAATTTCCATGGATGAGGCTACACTTTGGTATACAAAAATGGCTTGTTAGAGTTGCCTGGACACTGGCACCTACTGTCATTTGAGATGCCCCCACCAGAAAGGGGGGAAGCCAGTCCAGGAGGGTACAAGCCTCTAGCTGTCCTGCGTTGTGCTGGCCAGCCCCGTGCAGGTGTCTCAGACAGTTGAGGGTGCCTGAAATGGCAGCAGACACCTACGTTTAGGCAACTGAATCAAGCTGGAAACGTCCTGCTCAAGTAATCTAGATAAACATGCAATTTCCTGTACAAGTCATTTAATAGCAGCACATATAAGTTTATCTGACATGCTCTAATAACAGTGTCACTTCTGCTCCGCCTGGACATACCTCCAAACTTTCAGCAGGCAGCTAGATCATTGTGCTGTTTGTTTAAGCCACGAAGAGTATAATTTGTGAGCTGAATGTATCTTCTGGGCCATAATTTGGGCTTTTTACTGGAACGAGTAAATTTCACATGTCAACGCTGAGATTACTATAAAAGTAATACCAGCACATGAACTAGTCACTTCCTGTCCTAATGACGAGGGCACCTGCCGAAGGCGCCGGGGCAGGTCTGCGAGCGCAGAAGGGGCGGCTGAGATCTGGGGCGGCTCAAAGCAGATCCAGGCTGGCGGTGTGACAAAGGCCACGTCGGATTCAGCCTGCGCAACAGCCGCCACGGGGAAGCAGAGTTACAGCACTGATTGCACACAGTTGCTTTTTTTCACTCAGGAATTTGGTACTTTGCAGATTACGCAAAATAACAAGGAGAGGAAAGAAAAAAAAGGCACCTAAAGCTATTCCTGAAAGCATGCGGCTCAAACACCTCGAGGAGCCACCGCTGGCTGGAGGGGGAACACTCGCGTCGTGCTAACAAGGCTGTGCCCGAACGGCCCTATCTCAGGAATGCAGGTTATCGAGTCTGGCTGCTGAAAACCTTCCCGTGCTGCTCAGCGAGCCCAGGCCGCGGGGGCTGCCAAGGCTCAGCGGGGCGCGGCGGGGGCTGCCAAGGCCCAGCGGGACGCGGCAGCCCCTCGGCCCCTGCTCCCGGCCTTTCGGGCCTGGGGCCACCGCTGGGAGACGCCGCCACCTTTCGGGGCGAGCACGGGGAGCCCCAGCCCACCAGAGCGCGGCGGGGGGCTGCATACAGCCCCCCTCGGGGCGGCCCTGCCCGGGGGCCGCCGCGCCGGGGCGAGGGCACCCGCCGCCCCCTCAGGGCCGAGCCGCCCCCCTCAGCATCAAAGCGCAGAGGCGAGAAACGGCGCAGGCTCGTGCATGCGCGCGGCGAAGCGCCCCCTCACCGCGGAGCGGCGGGGCGGGGCCACTCTGCGGGGGCGGGGCCAATCCGCGGGAGGCGGGAGCAGTCTGTGGGGGCGGGGCCAGGCTGCGGGGGGGCGGGGC
>NW_020450935.1:76422-104989 GCF_003343035.1 Apteryx rowi | reverse complement strand
GCGTGGGTCCTGTTTGGTTGGTTAACCTCTTAGCGGCGGTTACCGGAGCGGGGCTGGTGCGGTGCGGTGGCTAAATCGCGGTTCTTTCCCTTTTCGACGTATTGCAAAACTCTGCCTCCCCTTTCTCCTCCTCCTCTGAAGTGTGCCCTGCTCTGAACATCATCTGTCTCTACTGCGCTGTGCAGAATGTTTGCGCTCTTGTTTAAATTTTAATGCTTACAGTAAAGGACTATTTCCTGAAATGACTTGGAATAAATTATTCAGAAGGAGCAGCAAAAAAAGGACGGAGATGCTTGGACGTGCTGAAACTATAAGCGTTTGGGGAAGTGCTGAGAATGTGGAATGGCGTTAAAAGTGTAGGGGCACAAGTTTCTGGGCGTCTTAGAGTTCCGTTTCGGGTCTTTTCTAGCGACAGAGAATACAAATAAGCTTCTTAACTTTCCATTTGAAAGTCCTAGCAGTAGCTATTGCCTCTATCAGAGATCTTTGCCAGGACAGTCCTGATTGTCTTAATGTACCTCTGGCTTTAAAGGGGAAAAAACGTAGGTAAAGTGAACTATAATGCAACAGGAAAAAAAATGCATCCCCAAAACTGCAGTCACTAATGGGAGCGGTGGAATGCCTGTGCAGCAAGAAGAGGTTTATTTCCTGGGCACTTAAACTATATTTTGTTTTCTTTCTGTTTTTCTTTCTGTTTGCCTTGCTGTTCARCCTGTCGTTCCGTGTCAGGTGGGTGTCGACTGGCAACCTGCTCTCTCTGCCAAGGGGCGACTCTAATAAATGTCCTGCTACTCTCGCCGGTACAAAATTGACTCCCTTTTGAAAAAGACAATTTAAAGTGCAAAGTGGTGCCTCAGATAATCTCTTGGCTCAAGATTAATCTTAAAACAAAAGTTTAATCTGTAGCTTTACACAGCTGTTTCAGATTTTTTTTAAACATGGAAATATTTTTTAGATGTAAATATAATCTATAATCTCTGTGTATGTATTGTGTGGCTTTATTAAAGCTATGTGCTAAATGTTTGCTACTGAACATTGATAATAGGGACTAAATTTTGTAATCACAGAAATTATTATTTACTTGCATGGTTAATATGCTTTTAAAAAGTGAGGAAAAAAATGAGTGCTCCTCTTATATTCTAGTTAGAAGAGCCTTTTTCCTTGTGGATGATCATTTGTGCAATTGGCAAAGACTGGTAACTGTTTTGAGCCTGCAGGACGGAGAGCATCCTTTTTCTAGCCTAGTAAATCTGTACGAAAGTGCACAGGTTAATAGAATAACTTAATGACACAAAATGTTTTCTGGAAACCATAAATTTCAAAAAGTAACTCTTCAACACTGCCAGTTGGAAGGGGCAATGGAAGTATTTTGGAGACTGCCTGAAGTGGAAGATGTGAATCTGAAGCTGCAATAAGCTGCAACTGGAAACATAAAATTGAACAGTAGTTTTAGTGCGTTTCAACGCTACAACAGAAATAGCGTAACTTTTATTATTTGCCAGGACAATTCAATCCGTACATCTAAACGTACCATCTAAATCATTGTCTTGAAAAACATGTACTGGCATGGTGCATCATTCCCTCAGTTACATCAGGTGAATTAAGGAATGTTAGAGAAAGTCACATTCCTCCTGATTACGTCCGCCAGGACAGCAAAATGTTAATCTGCTCCTTGTTTTGGCTGTACACAGCAGCAGGGTGCAGCACTAGAGAGTCCTCTGGTTCCAGCAGCAAGCGGGCGCTGGCGGACCCAGTTCCCTGGTACCTCTGATGCAGTTTCCCACCGAATCAGTGAGGCTCTGCTTGCTGATACCTGAATTCTTTTGAACTGAGGCGCTATTGAAGTCCAAGTCTTTGTCATTTTATGAGCAATTATGTTATATGCATATGAAGATTTCAGAAACGTGGTCTTCCCTACATTCGATTGACTGTTCGTATCAAGTTTTCCTAATGTGCTCCCATTTAAAGTGTGACTAATGGTCTAGGAGTGTGTACCTGTACTCAGACTTCTAGCATTCTGTGACCTAATGGTGCGAATCAGTTAAAGAAATGGATTGGAAAAAATGAGAAAGAGATCAGCTTCAGTGATCTTAGCATTGTAGGATCAGTTAATGCACTTGCTACAGGCATTGTGTGACATAAGACCAGGGATAAAAGAAAAGAGGAAAAAAGGAAAGGCGTTGCCCCACTAGTTTTATTTTGGTCTTATCAAAGAACTCTAAATTACTTCCCCCCCCTTTCCTCCTCCACAAAAAAAAAAAAACTATGTAAAGAAAAAAAAATCTGATACAGTCTTGTTGGCTTCTGTGATGAAAAGCTGTACAAAATCTGTTCCAGTTTACAGCAGTACAGAGCAGTTAAAATTATTCCTTTAGGTAACTGATAGCTATTGCAACATGAAGTTTACAGCTGCCTCCCTGAACAGAAGACTTGTTTTAGCTCACAAAGGAAACGGCTGCTGCGTTAAGAATGAACACCACAAGGGTAAAAGAAAAATGTTTGCATAGGAATTACATCCTCTTAGGTTTCATAACTCTTGCCTTCTTACATAAATGCCAGCATATTTGGTTGAGAAGCCAGAACAAGAGAGGGCATATTAGGGCTTCCTGGAGTGCGTGCATGTTTGTGTGTGTTAAAGAAATACAGAGTTTCACATCAGCATCCTTTTCAATCACAGCTTGCTTCTTACTCCTGTCCTGGCTTACGGCTTATCTCTTACCCCCTGACATTGTGGCTAGTGTTTTATCAAGGAGACCATCTCAAAGGCATCTTCAGAGGAAATTGCAACTTTAATCTGATGTCATTTTCTTAGCCACTTAATACACAAGAGCCTGAATGACCAGGACATGGTGGCAACGTTCAGGTGTTGGGAGCACCTAAATGCTGACTTAGTGTTGAATCATTTTGTGAAACCACCTTTCAGCTCGAATAGTTCATATTGACTAATACTTTACTTTTTTCCTGAGTAGGTATTCGTGGTGATAAGATGGAGCCCTCCCCGTTTAACAGAAGACAATGGATTTCACAGTCTCTGAGAATCACTGCCAAAGAGCTTTCTCTAGTCAACAAGAATAAGTCATCAGCTCTTGCGGAGAGGTTCTCCAAGTAAGTGCAGTCAGGCTTTTGAATGCAATCAGTATGTGTTGGTTGGCAGCTGCTACCTTCAACAATGACTGCTTCACTGACAGTTGCTTTCCTTCTTAAAAATAACATAGCTCTGTAGGCATTTAAGTTTCTGGTTGAATATGTGCTGTGCAAATTTTTTTTTAGTTACTGCCAAATTATATTGTTACAGCAATTAGAATTATAATTTTTCTTCTAGCAGAAAAGAAAGTACAGCATTCTCTGTCAAAGTACAATATGCTTTTGAAGGTAGAGCATTGGAGTGTAGCAGCTATTGCCATCAGACTTTTACTTAATCAGAATGGGCTTTTACAGCCCGAGCACAGGGTACATAGGTTCCTCTCTAACATGGCATTTCCTGCCTGGCACTATAAAAAGTAGCAGTAACGCTTTATTGGCTAACTGGAGTACCAGTTAGAAACTGCACTTCTGACAACTGCTAGTTATGGATGTAACCCCCAGGAAGAACTCTTTCCGAGAATTTCACAGTAGTCGTGTTCTCTACACACGTCCCCTTCCACATGTCTCACAATACTGTGCAGAAAAGGAATACCATCTCTCCCTTTTGTCTGAGAGGTGGATGATAAATGACAGTCAAATAATAAAGTAATATTTTATAAATTGGGAAAGACTGTTGCTGAGTGGCAGTAGCCTACGTGTGTATTCTGGAAAAGCTTGCGTTTCTAGACTATGGCTTGGATTTTCAATGGGAGTTGCACAACCAAGTCCCCTGGGCTATTGCATTAATAGCGGAGCAAGGTTTTGGAGTATTTAAATCCTGAGTGTGGGGGAAACTTTATGGAGTCTATACAGGGAGAATAATTGCAATCTGGACTTTACAGAAACATAGCTGTTATTCTTTAAGTACTGTGTCCTAGGGAGAAGCTGCTTGCTTTGACCACTCTGTTAAGTAATTTATTCACTCACTGAAATTTGATTACAGAACCTGGTCATCTTGCTAAATGTTGATAATCCTTTGAAAAGGGCTTACTGGAAGTAATCCAAACTGCTATTTCTTAATCAAGTAGGGTCCCTCTACATCAGCAGTGTCAATGCCTTGAAAAACCACAGTGCTATCGGCTTTGCCAACTCTGACACTTGCAGCAAGAAATATAATTTTTCTAAATTGCTCTTATTAAATATTTGTATGTGAAAACACTTTTCCCATCCCATGTAGTGTTTAGATTGAGTTTTGACAGGTCAGAGACACACAAATTTGCAGCTAACAGCAGAGACTTAAAAAATGCACTGAGGTGGGCTAACTTACAGTGCTGTCTGGGATTCTTCAGTCCTTGTCTGTGATTTCCACCATGGTATTGGACTTTCATCCCCAGGGGTCTCTTTGCTGCTTCTTCCAGTATTGACTTCTCTTCCTCCACAAACTTACTTTTTCAGCAGCATGACTCATTCAGTGTTTGGAAACTGTGTAGTATAGAAGACATGGGTTAATGCTTCTGCATTTATTAAAGAGGGCCATGCACACTCCTTCAGCAGCTTTCAGCTGCACAGTAAATGCAGCTCACAGAACAGGAATAGGTAAGGGTGCAGTCTGTCTGATCTCTACAGTAGCAAGAAGAGAAGTCCGTATGGGAGAATACCATTCACAGTGGGGAAAAAAATCACTTGCTACAAGGAAGAACTGAGTAACAGAGCAGGTATCGGCACATAAGAGGATTTTTTCTTAGAAGTTATTGAGCCCTCTGATAGATTTGACACCAACAATTATTTAAAGGCTGAAGTTGATGACTATTATTAGTGTTTCATTTACTGTCTGTAACCTATTGACAGTTGCTTAGTTACAGTAAATATCTAGTTACACTACATGTGGCAAAATTCATCATATGTGATTAGATTAGTCTGTGCATTTCAAAAGGAAAGCGCAGTCAACTTGTGCAGTATCCCGAGTGGCGTGGTGTATGTGCTCCTAGCTGTGGATGTGCTTATGCCCAGTGCAGCGGAGCGCAGATTGCTGGGAGTTTTCTATAGCTTCTTAAAGGACTTTGATTCATGATCCAGGGTGGCTTATCTTCAGAGGGCTGCGATTACTGTTTCCACTGCTGGGATGGTCCAGCTGCTCATGAAGCAACTGCTGAATTGCTGCAGTTTACAACCCAGCATAGTAAGATAAACTGGCACTTATGTAGATTTTCCTCGTATGCCAAGCTGTAATTTGTTACGGTTCAGCAGCTGCTGTATAAATAGCCGAGTTATTCCTGCAAGGGGGCAGAGTAGACAGCTGGGTGGGGGAAACAATAGAGCCATTCCAAGGTAAACTGTCTATATTTGAGACTAAGAGTGTTTAGATAATGAAAATTGTTAATGCATGCTATTACTGTAAGCTGAATGGCTTAAAATGTGTCTATCACTTTACATTGTTCAGATACTATTATTTTTTCCAGCGTCTGGTTTTATCTGATAGGTCTGGGAAGTGCATGAAATCCTTGCTGGAGAAAGAATCTCAGCTGTCTTCAAGAGCATTCAGTATTCTGATTAAAAATGTTTTTTTTTCCCCCTCCTTCCTCTTTCTCAAAGGTATCAGAAAGCAGCTGAAGAAGCCACTGCTGAGAAAAAAAGAAATGTAAGTATTTGTTTCTTAGGCAATAAGCAATAGCCTGCAATCAGAACAGATCGCCTACATGCACCATTCCTGTGACAGTCGATCTGGGGAATATCAAAGTTGTTGCCGCGTGTCCTACAGAAAAGTTGGCTTAGACCCAGTTTCTGCCTTTGGCCCTCTCCCCTTGCCCTTTTCCAGTGTGAATAAGACACAAGAAAATCAAGTGACTTGCCCAAAGCTGTATATTGAATCACCAATTCAGTCCTAAGCAAAAGCCAAAACCAGTTGGCTGTCAGTCTGTAGTTCTAACCACAACACATGAATATCCACCTCTGTTCTTAGCTGTAGGCAATTATGTGGTACCTCTTCATAACTAAATTTGGAAGTCTGCTTAAAAGAATCTGTGATCCTCTCTGAAATCTAATGTGTATATCTGATAACTGTAGAATCCATTCAGGGGAGTCATCTCTGAAGGGGCTTATGGGGTTCAAAATGCCCCTGGATGAGGGGAGAGCCCTCCGTTTGGGTCTGTTACAGCCTCGCATTCCCTCCTGTGAACTACACGCACTCACTGTTCTGGGGCCAGGGGACCCTGGTGGAAGATCAAGCACTAACATTGCAGGTCTGCGTCTATAAGCAGATCCTCAGTTTCATGCTCATTTAAAAAGACCAACAATATTTACGGGATATATAGGTAAGTCTTTGTTAGTGCCAGCATCCTTGATTTCTTTAATGCTTGAGGAGTCATTCTCCTGTTCAGGATATAGGTGTGATAAACTAGTGTTCTAAAAATTATTATCCACTCTTAAATTTTCTTCATTGCTAGTATGACCTGGGACAGGCAAGTCCCAAGCAAGAATGACTTGTGTTATGAGGTACGCCAGGACTTCATAGGCAGCAATATGCCTGGTGTCCAGAGATGTTCCTGTGGAAACCTGATGTGCAATTTTGACTATTTCTGCTGCATTATAACATTTGCCTTACAACTTTAGTGCTTTCTTTTAAATACAGTCAGCTAACACACTGATCTTTTTGAAGTCTCAGTGGATTCAAGTTAATTTGCAAAGCAGTGTTCAAAATGTGACCAGAAGAGTAACAGGGTGAGAGACTTAAATCCTAATATAGCTGCTAATCCTGGTTAATTCCCGTAAGCCTTACAGACCTGTTCCACTTGCAGTGAGTTTGATACGTAGTGGTCTCCATAAGGGACAGACAGCAAAAATGCCATGCTGGCAGGTATTACATCTGAATGAATCAAACGTAGGGTGGCCTGTTACTCTGGGGACAGGTAACCGCTTGTAAGCAAAACTAGTCTGGAAGGCACTTGAATCTGAGGAGTACTGCTCCGTGTGTTACCATCAAACTCGCAATGGTAAGGCAGAGCTTGTGGTCTGTGTGTTTGTATCCTGTCTAGAGCTTGCAATGTGTGGTGCAAAATAGAAGACAAATTCCACCAAATTGTCTGGTATTTTTAAACATGAGCACAAAGAAATTAGTAGTCAGTGTTTAGCTTGTGCCTTACAGGTATGGTATAAAATATGGAAGATGGAGATGTCTTGTAACTAAATGCTAACTAAAATGCTACGGTTAACTGATGGTACAAATAGCCAACTCCAAAAAAGTAGTTGTTTCTGAAAGATAATCTATAGCTTTTTAGAACAGCCTACTAATTGTTGTCTTCAGAAACAGCTGGAAGACATTGCAACATATGGCACACCACCCATCTCATATGGCTGCTTTTTCTGTTTGCTTGTTGTAGGACTAGAGACCCTTGTTATGTGGATTTTGGTCCCTCTCCTTCATGTGTAGATTCAAGCCTTTTGTGTGTCATTTAACTCATTAGACCTCGACTCCCTTTTTCCTTATAAGGCCATCCTGTTTGATCACTTCCTGCTTGAGCTCCTGACTTTTCTCCTCTCCCCCCTCCTTCCTCTCCTATCCGGGATGCTTTCTCCATGTGGCACAGTTGTAACTATTCACAGCTGTCTGAAAAAAGCAGAGAGCTGAGATCAGTACTGAGCCATTAACTTCCTTTCGCATTTAAAGGAAGCGCTTCGGTGCTTCACCAGGCAGCTAACTGCAGTTAACTCCTCGTTCTTTGCAGAGCGCGGAGAATCTCCCCCCTCACTTTAGGAGGGGGACGCTGAGCGCGCTGAAGAAGCGCTGGGAGAGCCCAAGCCCGGGCGCCGAGCCGCGGCCGGGGGCTGCCGCTGCCTGCCAGCGCCGGGCCCCCCCCGGCCAGCCGCCGTGCCCCGGCGCCGAGAGCGAGGAGCTCAGAAGCCGCTCGCTGGAGGGGGGTGAGATGGAAAACTGCCCGAGAGAAGCCAGGCGAGAGGTGGAGAAGCCCGAAGCCGCTGAAAGCCCGGACTCGGCGGCGAAGATCGAGAAGTGCAGCGTTCCGCTGAGCAAACTGAAGATGATGTTTGAAAAGGGCGAAGCCGCTCACGCCAAGGTAAGGGTCCGTCCCGTGAAACCCCAGGAGAAGCTAAAACTCGGCCGCCTCCTGGGCATCGGGAGAAGTCCGCGGAGGGGGGGGCTGCGGGCTGCCGACTGCGGGGAGCAGCCTTGTTCATTGCTCCAGCTGAAACTTCATGTAGCTGCTGTTAATAACTTCTTTGAGCTACATAAAGTGCATGGGCTCGTGCGTATCTGCGATTGCTCATTGCAGACTTTAAATGAACTTGGTTTTGACAGAGTGGATCAATTAAAGATGAGAAAAATAAGTATGGAATATATAAGTGTTCTTTTAAAGCAAGTTGGGATTGTTTGCATCATGTCTGAAGACTGAAATGAGTTACATAAACATGAATTGTGTAAAAAATATATATATATATATATATGAAATAAGTTTGAAGTAAGCTCAACAGTCTCGGGTACTTGCAGATGAGATGGAAGCACTGCCAGAGTTCCAGGGCTAACTATGCATATTTATATATAAAATATTTATATTTAACATATCTATCCAGATGTATTCATAAAAGCACTAAGCAAATACTCCATCTTTTCTTTGCTGTCCTCTCATCTTTGTATCTTAACAAATGTTTCTTATCAACAAAAATTCTCAGAGGGAAAAGTAAGCAAAGATAGCCAGGCAAGCTCCTGCCTTCACTAGTTTTGACTTGCAAATGCACAGGGCTTGCATTTTCCTACAACTGCTCATGAAATCTGATCCTGCATGTGGACTGCAGACTCTGTGTCCCCGGGGAGAATTGCTTAACTAGAAAATGAGTTGCATATGCCAGTGACTTGCAACATAGTCCTGAGGCCTAGATGCTGGTGGATTTTCCAGTTTTCTCATAGTTTCCTATACTTCTGGCTTTGTCTTACCGCGGGTGGTTTTCTTGCAGTATTGAGTAAAGCAAACAAATTTCGTATAAAAGTTATTTAAATACATAATAGTTGAGAGCTTCAGAGGAGAAGCTTTACGTTAAAATGAGTTTGGGGTCTGAACATAGCAATCAAAGCAGTCTTTCACAACTTACATTTTTTAGTCTCTGTCACTATGCAAGCGTTGCCTCTGCTGTCAGCCCCATTCAAAGGGCTGGCTGCAGAGGGTGATCTCCTGATAGCAGTTCTCRGAGATCTCGCTCCAAGATTAATCAGTCGGGATTCCACAGGAAAGTACCGTTTTGCAGATGGACGTTAAGTAACTTTATCTTAGCCTGGGGAATAAATTGTTTCTGGGCTGACTGAATCTGGAATTGGTATTTCTGTCAAGCTTAGTCATTTGAATATTGTTGAAAACCAGTTTAATACAGTACCCGTCATACAGTAGATATGAAACTATTCAGGTTAGGTTTCCCTCAAACTCTGTTCTTATCCCAAGTTCATCTGGTTACTTTTTAATTTAGGATGAGAAAAAGCATAAAGTGTTCTAAAGTTTAACTGTGTGTGTGAGGGGGGAGGGCTTTGTGATTAAAAAGCACTATTGTAAGGTTTCTGGCTCTGGGAGTTTATCTGAGGGCTGGAGGATGATGTCATGCAGTCACGTATAATGATAGTATGGAGACACAATTCTTTTTCACGACAGTAGGAAGCAATGGGAGCAGTAGTATAAATTTGGCTAACTGCAAGCTGTGCAGCTGGCTCTTGGCTCTTCCATTTGTGCTTTTCCTTGAACTCTGTCCATTGATGAAGCCCTGGTTTAAGTGCAAGGAAGGCTTCAGCTCAGAGATGGTATTTATTTCAGTGGTATGGTATAAGTGCTGTCAAAGCTTTGCTGACAGAACATCTGTATGAGATAAGTAGCAACATGGCTATAACATTGAGGCAGTAAAGGTAAAATGATCTGCCTGGTTGCTGGGCAAGCATGTGGCAGAATCCAGATTAGAGCCTGGATCTCCTGACCCAGTCACGTACTCTAAATCACATTCAACAGAAACAAACCTATTCTGATTTTCAGGGACATAAGCAAAACCCACTTAATTTATTCATGTATTCATTCAGATCTTGCTCCATCACCTGCAATTTAGATGCAAGGCAGTTTTTTTTTTTTTATTGCACCTTCATGGAAGAAAATGCCTCTAAACATGTTAGTTGGAATCAAAGCAGGCATATCCATCTAGATTGATTTTTTAGTACCATGCAAATGTTGAATCTCAGGTCTTTACTGATTTCAAAGAATACTTCCTGTTAAATGACAGTAAAAACTTGCACAAGGAAGCTTAGAAGAAAAGCCAAGCATATCTGCAACAGTTTAAAAGAAAGTCTCCAAATCGGTTTGTGTTTTTTTTTTCCCCCTTTAAGGCAAAAACGTACTCTGTCTTGTGTAGTTAACCTAATGTGCTGGGTCACATTTGACACAGTTAGTGTATACTGAAGTAGGTGTAACTTTTCTTTGGTGTTTTGCCTAAAAGCTCCTTGTGCCCTAGGCAAAATGTTGTTAACTCTGTTTGTGGTACTTCTGCTCTTGCCTCTCTTGTCTTAGAACCTTGGGGCTTTCCAGACGCAAGGAATATTTTATCCCATTTTGCAGGTAGCAAAAGTTGCGCTACTGGAATAGTGACCTAGTCAGGGCTGTAAAGGGAACTGGGTGGCACGAGTGTAAGGCTGGGAGTCACGGATTCCTTCCTGCTGAAGCGTTGCCTACCGTGAACCGTAGTTATCCTAACTACTTGCGGTCAGTCTATTGATTGCAGTGGAGAGAGAAAGTCCCTCATCTTCTCTTTGGTAAACCCTTTTTTTCCCTCCCTATTACTCTGCTTTTTTCCATGATGTAGGAATGTTGTGTACCTTCTATATTAATGCCGGCTTTACAGTTGCAGTTTTTAGTATTAAGACCTGTCTCTGAATTCCGTGTAAAGCTTTTGTATTTTGGTGTTTTGAACTTGTTTTGGATTTTACTTATTAAGACATAGTCTAATTGTGTCATGCGACTCATCTGCAGAAAAGTTCTTCAGGGGAAATTATCCTGACTGTATCACCTGCAGATGGCCGAGGTGGCACAGGGGACGGAAGGAGGGGAGAGGCGGGGCCGGGGAGGTGATTCAGCTGAGAGCTGCAGTGCTCATGAACTCGGTCTGTACAGCGAGTCATGAGATAGCTGCCCCTGATAATTGACTTTTCCTGCTGCCGTGGATTTCTCAGCATGGTGGGATAAGGCGGGGGGGAAGCTTTTTTGCTCTTAAGTCAGAACTCACATGACGTTCAAGTCAGATGAAGGTAATACAGAATCAAACAGAAAAGACAGTTTCTGATGAAAATTTTGGTTACTTGGGAGGAAAAACTTGATTTTGTGCGCATGTCTAGATGAGGTTCTGGAGCCTGATCCAGAACTTCTGTTGGGGGTTGGTGACTGATAAACACCTTTTGTAATTGTTTGACAATGCAGCGGCACTTTGCCAAGCCTTACTTAGAGGTTTAATTTCTTTAGTAATTTATTTTAGCAATAATAGAGAATTCATTGTCTTTTCAACATAAGTGCAATTCAGCATGATGTTACTGGAGGAAGACTTCAGTGAAAGTATGTTGAAGTGAGATCCTGAGACAAAGGAGAATGAGGAGAGGCAGCCTGAACACGTTTCCAGTCTTGATTTCTGATTTCCCCCCCCCCGCCCTTAAAAGTATTAGTAGTTTCTTTCAGCGAGATTGGAATCCCAGACACTTCATCTAGAGTTCTTGAATTAAGACCTTCATTCCCTAGTAGCGAAATCTTCCTTATGTACTCTGCTGATCAGTTAAACTCCCCACATATGTATTGCAAACTTATTTGTTCTGTTTGTAGCTTTGTCACTCTCACTGTGTGCAAGAAAATGTACGTGGTGCTATATTTAAGAAAAAGAAACCCAACTTCTCTGAAGCCAATAGGGCTGAGATGAAGCAGTCAGGGTTTTCAAGTGGGCTAATAAACGTTTTCTCTCTTCTCTGTCCTCAAACGATCATGTCTTCAAATGCATTCTACCTATAACGCTCTCTTACATATGCTGGTCAAAAGTTAGACTCTTTGAACAACAAACTGCTGAGCTGTAAGAACTTTAGATTTGTGGGCTCAAGGTGACGTTAAAGTGGACGTAGGCTGGATAAGAATCATCTAAGGATAGTCTGCACAGAATAAGGAATCTGCAAGTTCTTGCAAGTGTGCAGGCACTCCCAAACTGAACCTATCAACACGTTCAATGGAAGGAAAAGACTTGTCATAGCTAAGCTCTTTTCCAGTAAGAAACATTACCAAAGTCTTAAACCACAGAAATAAAAAATATTTCCCATGCTAATGGAAAAAAAGGTCTTTCAGCTGCATTTTTCTTTCCTGGTGAAGTTGCTGTTTTGTATGCCAAAGCAGCCTGATTTTTCACAGTGATTATCTTACACTGAAGCTCTGTTAAAGTAAAACTTTGGAATTTCCTTCAGTTTGGTGACCAGCAAATAAGAAACTTGTTGGAAGCAGTGGGAGAAAAAAATGTGTGGTTGAAGCATGTTGCCAAACCTGCCTTTTTTCCTTACTTTACCCTCGATCTTAATTTCCAATTGGTTCTGTGATTTAACTCTTCCTAGGGAGGGGAGAAAGATCTATCACCTTCTAGTATTTTATAGGCTGACTTTCAGCTGTGAAAACATCCTATCTTGATGAAGTCAAACTCTGCGCTTCATGAGTATTTAGTGAAGCTGTTGAAATTCTTTTCACAATCTCTTTTAATGAGTGTTAGATTTTTGGGGAGTCGGTGTCAACAAAAGACTATCAAATCTGATTGAGCCAGCCAGAGCATCTGTCTGGTAGAGCTACAAAACACCCTGTCCAGCAGTTCAGCCTTGCAGATAGTGATTATCCTGGATATCTGAGAATATTTATCTCTAGCACTGTTCTGCTTAGCTTCAGTCTTATCAGACCTAATTAGGGAATTATTTGGTACTGAATGCATGAGCTATCCAAGTCAAAACAAGTAAGTCCAGATAACTTTCATTACCATAGTATTTGTTCTCTTTTCTGTTGTTGAAAATTAATGCATACAGATTGGTAGATCACTCTTCTCATCCTCTGATTTTAAATCTTCATAAAGATTTATGACTTTGCATATTAACTTACAAATAAATTGTATGAGATGTGAACACCTAGACTGAAGTTTTGTTCTTGCAGCGGTAAATGCCTACAAATATGATCTTTGTGGTTCTGTGACTTTTCAGCAAAGACAGCCAGTCAAAGGGCACCTATGGACCTCTTCAAGAAAGTGTTTCCCAGGTGAACGGGGGTTAGGTATTCTGTGATCAAACTTTATACTGGTTAAATAGGATGTCACCTGCTAGACTTGTTTAGTCCAGTAAAGCAGATTTGCTAGTGACACCTGTGCATCTTAAAGGATTATATGCAGCAATCTTTGTTTGTCCAGGCAGCTGATAGGTGGGTTTGTCTCTAGCAGGTCCCTAGGGACCAAAGGAAGACAGCAGCAAGTGGTAGGAGGATTTCTGAAAACAGCTACTCTTCAGAGGACTTTGATGTTGGCCAAGGAGAGAAGAGCCACAGTACCTCAGGTTAGTAATCTTCATTTTTTTTCGGTTTATAAAACTATTTTATACGATACAATGGAAATAGCCTTATGCCTTTCAGAAACAGAAAAAAATGGAGCCATCTTCCATCTGTAAGGTCCTTGAGAGCATCACATCTCATGAACTAAATCATGCTGTGAATGTTAAACCATTATCCCTATAAGTGAGGACACCAAGGCACAGGAGATAACTAGCAAATTAAAGAACGGAACCTGTTTTTCTCCTGTGTCTTAGTCCTAGGACAATGTTTTCTTCCTTAATAGTCAAACTAATTTAAAAACTAAGTAGCAAACGTTTCTCTTTTATACAAATGGACAAGATGATGTGCCTTCTTTCTGTTGCTTTAATTCCTTTCCCTCTTCCTATCTTTTCCAGAAATGGACAACTACAGCTAGCCTTATGACTTGAGCAAAATTATGTATTTTTCGTATGTTTAAAGGCACTTTTCTAACAAAGCATTTACAGACTTTTGTGTTTTCGGCCTATGGCTAATATTATATCTTACCACTTAGTGGTACAGATTATGTCCTTATTTGAGCAATACTGGAGAGAATGGCAAGAACTACTTATACTCGCTTATTGTCCCCAAGAGGGACCTTAATGATCCACATAATGCTTTAGTCATTCAAGGCCACTAGCTAGCGAAAGGTCTCTTTTTATCATTCTGTATTGAACGATAAAGCTATTACTAAAGTGCTAACCCTTACATAAGGAAGTTAGATAGCAGAACAGTAAAACGAGCTGGCTTTTTAAACCTAATTGGCTAACATTTGGCAGCAAAAATGAAGGATGGATGGCAAGCACGAGGGAATAGTTCTGGGAGTTGGGAGATCTGGACCTATGTAAAGAGTTAAGCCTGTAGGTAAGCTGCCAAATGTTTCTTTCCTCTTGAGATAAAAGCAGATGCTTCAAAACTATGCTGCCAGGATGAGCAAGGCTAAACTGAATTATTTCATAATGGTTTTTTTTGAGCTCCTCAGCTGTAATATGTCATGTGAGAGATTTAAATTTACGGAGAGGTTGGAAGTGGCAGGTGAGACTTCCTCCCTCACTTCCCATGTCATTCCAAAAAGACTTTGAAACTATTCCACTACAGAAGTGCAGTATTTAGCCACTGTAGTAGCTGCTCTTATTTAACAATAACAGCAAGGCAGTCTTCAAGGTTCAAACCGTTTGCTCTTGTTGCTTCTGAGGCTGCTGGCTGGACTCCACGTCTGGTGAATGTATTACTTCTGAAACTAGCTGGATTAATTGCAAGACTTGGAGCATAAGCCATTGACTCAAGCATGCCTGTGCTTTCGGCTCTGGAATTTCTGTGGTCTTGGTAGTGGTGAAGGGATGGGATTTGTAAATCTCTATTGGTGTTTCATGGAAGTTACTCTTTACTTATATAATTCTTTTTCCAGGGCATCTAGTCGATAGTAGTCCAGTACTCAGCCCAGATAAGGCAGAGAGCAAGAAAAGCCTGGACATGCCTCGCTTGACAGAAACTTCAATAAAGGATAGGCTGGCCAAGTATCAGGCAGCTGTGTCCAAGCAGGGCAGTGCCACCAACCTTCTGGTAAGTCTATTGTTCTTTGGCTTGTGTAGAAGTGAATTTTTGCCTCAACCTGAGGCTGAAAAGAAGGTCTTACGGAAAGCAGGCTTTTTGAAGATAATGTCATCTTGTTTTGAAGAGAGGTTTTTTTTGCTCATGAGAGTAATTTCTAATGAAGATTTTCCTCTACAGGCTGCAGGAAGAAATAAGTATTTGCATCTTCCTGAAATAATCTTGAAAGCTTTCCAAGAAATTAATTGCTGGCACCCTGACTGAGGTCCTTCTGAAACATAGCTGACATTCTTTTTCTGTGTGTCTGTAGCTCTCTGCATACTTTAAAAATCTCAATTCGGTATTTGTAAATTAGCTGTAAACTAGGGGAAAGTGAAGCGCAGTAAGATGGAGCGACTTGCAGTGTCATACAGTGCATGGAACCTGTATCTCTTGGCCTGCAGCCTTGGGTTCTCTAGTCAGTTTTCCTCCCTTCTGTTATCGCCTCCCTTCAAGTCTTCTCATCCATTACATGAATCCAACTACTCTGTTGCAGTGAATTAACCTGTGCCAATTTTACAGCTATTTAAACAGGAAATGAGCAATTAATGAATCACAGTAAGCTACTGCAGCTGAAGAGACTGCAAGAATCTAAGCTTTTGTTAAAAAGTGCTTAAGTGCATTTGCTGGAACTGTCTGAAGATTTATTATTATTATTTTTTAAGTAATGGGAACTTTCATTGTTTAAGTATGTCTTTTTTTTAACCGTATTGATAAATTCCAAGGGATGGGACCTTTTTAAGTTAGAAAACTTGCACTGGCAATAGAAGCAAAAAACGTTGGTCCTAAACTTTAGAAGAGCACAAGCTTCTTGGGTATCTTCATACAGATGCAAAAATCTCTACACAACTGAAACGATTTCTGCATTTCATATGCAGTGTGGGCCTAACTTTGCAGCCCTTGGGAAGAAAGTCAAGTAAACCTCATGGCATGAGTGGGAATTAATTGCAGGCAGTGCAACAAATCTGATTAACTGCTAATGGCTGATTTCTACACCCCGTTTCTCACCTGTATTTGGTTGGCTAGATTGCCTTTTTCAGTTTGTGGCTAAGATCTGTAGCTGATCCACTAAATTATGTCCTAATAGCATGAGATTTACCATAGGCATCTCTTGAGACTCTTGTTTATGAAGCTCAAACACTATCAGTTTGGGTGTCAGTCCAGCCTGATGCTCTTGGGATGTTCTATTTGGCAGAATCGCTCTTGATTTTGGCCTGGAGCACTGACAAGGACAGCAGGTAAAATGGAAACAAACAACTGCAGCTGAGGCCAGAGTCTGCAGTACTTCTGTGTCCCAACAGAAGCCGTAACTCCTTTTTGCTTCTTCCCTGCTGCCAGAAGGAACTATGGGTCTTTTGATATGGTAGTTTGGTATTTGTACTTCCCTTCTCTTACTGTGTGTCACATAATCTCTTTTGGGAACAACTAATTTGAGGGCACTGTGGTAGAGTTTAAAACTGATTAAAACTGATACTTTTTTTTTATAGCTGGTTAGAGTATGGGTGAGAAGCAATCCTTTTATAGCATTGCAAGTGATACAAAAAGGGGAGGGGGAGATGATAGACAGGATATTTATTTACAGATCTGTACATTATAATACTAACATTCAATTACATTCATATTAGACATGATCTTCTTTGTGTAGACCTGTTTATAAAATCCAGTAAGCTGCTGCTGCTGGCATTTGGCTTTTTCTTTTCCGTGTTACAGAGAAGATGCCTTGTGAAAGGCACGAGTCTTTCATTGCCACAGGATTCAAGATAATTGGAGAAAGAAGCACGAGGTTTCACTGGATGTTTTTTAAATGTCTGAAAGACTCTTTTGAGAAAATCTTAAGTCAGTTTGTCAAGAACAAAATCTTAGTAGATAACAATTATGTTTTTGACTGATGTTGAAGCAAGGGTAGAACTTGCTTTTATGTTGAATTCTATTTATCAGTTGCACAGTGCTTTACACAGCGTTTGTCCTGAAATACTTGTAATTTCAAATGAAAGGTTAACCATTCTGGAAAGGGGAGATGTGGAATGAGCAGGGGGAAATGAAAGAGAGATTTTAAGCAGAAATCTAGGAGTAGAGAAAAGGGTTTTTTAGAAAAACATTGGCATTGTATCCATAGAATTAATAAAATTCTACAGCCTTATCTTTCCTCCTCATTAGAATCACTTATAAAGTATGTGTAGATTTTTATGCCTTTCCCTTTAGTTATGACTCCATTGCCAGGAAAACAGTTTAAAAAAATTTTTAAGAGAAATGGAAAGCAAGTACTTTCCTAGGGGAAAAGAACCTGTCAACTTTCAAGTGCTTTATTCTATAGAATGAGATTCAAGCCAGTGAAAGTGAACCCAAGAATTACAAATCTGAGCAGAAGGAGAATATGCCACCAAGTCTTGAGGACTCCATTTCCTGTCAGGATGGGGAGAAGGTAAGATGCTTACACTGGTGAAGATCAAGGACTTCACTTTAAGCGGAACTAGTTGAAGAGGCAGAGCTGAGATGCTTGTTCCACATACCATCTGGAAATTGAACATTACCAGCTGATATAAATTATTTACACATTGCAGAATTCCTAATTTTATGTTATTTTTAGACTCTATCTGAACTATAAGCTCTGCAGATCTCTGTGGAAGACTTTTAAGCAGTTCCTTTGTAGAGAATATCTAGAGATAAATTATTAACACGTTTTTAGAGAGTTCCCCTGTCTTCTCAGTAATAACATACTCTTTGTGTGGCAGAATCATTGAATATCATGCTGATGTGTTGTTTAATGGCTTTAGCAGCTKACTGGAGCCAAAACCTTTGAAGGTTTTCTTTAATCTCTGCCATTAATATTTGATGACTTTGGGAAAGCCACCTAAACTTTTTTATGTTATGTTCCCTACTTGTAAAATGATGATTCAGAGCTAGGTATTTGTTTGATGTTTAAAAAATATACATATGAAAAGCTTTGTGTGACAGAAGCGAAGGGAGTGGGTCACTTTCTCCTGCATTTAGTGGCTAAATTTTGATTAATGTAACCGAGAATGCCAGTTTGGGTTTGTTCCTGGTTTTGAGCTTCAGCTGTAAATGAGACTAAATTACTCTGTGAATACAGGGATTTAAAGCCTGCTCAGACATTTGTATACTAAATTGGGGATAGCAGAAGGGATAAAAGTAGCTGAATAATAAGTGGGGTACTGTGTATTCCAGCCATTCTGAACACATAGCAGCCTAATGCCAGGAGGGCTTTTAGAGCTTTCCAGCCTTCCTTGGGCAGAGGGCCAAATTGTTGCTTTCAGCTGTTCCTCACTGACAGCTGAGCAGCTTCATGTTTAATTGGTAAAGGCTGCTTTTTGCTAAAAGGTGAGTTAATTAAAAGAACACCTGTTAAATCAGAATACTTCCCTGTTGTTGAATGGAAGATTTTTACAATTACTGCTGAATGCAAGAAATTTTATTCAATTTACTTTATTGATATTCTTACTATGTTGCATCCTGTTGAGGGGTCCAAACATGGTAAAGAACCTGAACAGAACAGTGTTTGAGAGTCATAGTTGTCATTTTAAAATTACAGGATAAACTTTGGTGTTAGGCCTAATTAAAACTCTTAGTAGTAAATGAAAGAAATGGGAATCTCTGGCAAAAAAGGAAACAAACTTGCTAGCCTTTTCTGTCACTTCCACACTAAATTCATGAAAGATTTAGTAACCAGGCACTTGTGACTCTTACAGACACAGAGCATGCTGATGCACTTCCCAATATGCTAGTGTTAAAGCTGTACTTTTCAACAGAACAAAGTATGTTATTTTATATACAGCTAATCTTATTACAGCACTTTAGTTTCTCAGTGTCACTGCTTCTAGCTGTATTTGATTTAATAGCAATATGGCCATGTTTAACTAAGAAGTCTACATCAAGAACTTTATCTGTAACACACTTGGTATCTGAAACTGGTTTATACCTGACTTAAAAAGTTTGCTTTAAAAAAATGAAGATTTCCAAAGGAGGATGAACAGGATAGGTCCAGGCATGTTTGTCCCAACCTGGGAACACCAAACTTTTAGTCCTAGAGAACCTTTTTGAAAATTCAGCTTTTCCCCCCCCCCCCCCCCCAAAAAAAAAGTTTTGTGTTTGTTTCGTGTTTCAATCTCGGATTTGTCAAATCTCAGAGGAAGTCATGAGAGTTCCAGTGAATGGGTATTCTTTGGTGGCAAGGGATTTCTTAGTAAGAAAACCTAGGAAGTACACCAGCAAAAGCAACAAGGCTTTCTGAAGACTAATACATAGAGGTGTACAAGCTGCAGGTGTTTGGGAGCACAAAAGCATGATGTTTGTGTGATCACTACAACTGATGATCTGAATATTGCGAGAGGTGTGAAGCTGTGAGGATGTCTGCCTTGTGGCAAGGACTGAACAGTCTTGGCAGTCAACAGGACTCTGCCTTGTGCCTTACAGAACAACAAGTAGCTTCATGTGTACCTCAGTGTGGCCAGTCTCTTCCTCTTTAAGCGCCTTCCTCCATCAAATTGCCTGTTGTGTTACTCAGGCCGTGATTATTCAGACTCGTGAAGGTCAAACATGCTCATTGTATAACATTCTCTTGCAGGCTCCTGTAGGTGAGAACAGCCCGCATTTCCATTCGGGTCTTTCCGAGGATGGCAACAGTAAGCACTCATTCTCCTGCCTCGATAAGAGTAGACTGCATGGCTGAGGAAAAATATTAAACTCTGCCCTTTGTGTGTATGATGCTTAAGGTCGCTCTTGCCAAATGATGAATTTGACCCAGGAAAAATCTGCCTTGTACTAAAAATCAGTCCTGTGCCTAACTCCAACTTTATAATAATTTCTTTCAGGCTTAGAAATTGGTTTGTAATTATAATTCTGAAACATCTGTAACTCTTGTTTGCTCTGATTTAATATATTTAGGTGTAGCTTCCTCACCATTTGGGCTTAAACTACTGGCTGTAGCAAATACTATATCAGTCAATAGTCTGAATGTAATTATTAATGGAGGACAATTACCAAATATCTTTAGTGTTGTCCAAAGCTACCAAAGTTCCTACTCAGTAAAGTGCTTAAACGTGTTCTCATGTTGCATTAGCTTTACACCTATTTAAGCCCATACTTGAGCACTTTGCAGAAATGAAAAACAGTTCCTGAGAGTTAGATGTTGGATCACTGTATACTAGTTTCCTTGATATATCAATGCAATTTCTTTTCTGTACAAACACTGGTAAGTGAGAAGAGTAAACTGATCATTTTTAAATATATTTACTTGATCTAGCTCGCAAGATTTAAGAACAAATGTTGGGGCCTTTAGCTGGCAGGATTGCAGTTCAGCCTTACCAGAATAAGCTTTCTGTGGTTTTCAAATCACTGTAGTTATTCTTTTCTTCCTGTTCTTCTCCCTTAGTTGGACTCAACTTAGAGAGCGAGACAGAAGTTCAGAAACCTGTCAACACAAAACAGCAAAACTTTGGTTCCAAACCACTTGGCCAGACGGATGCATCTCTGCCAAAAGCAATGAAGGTAAAGCAGCTATTTATTCTTAAACATTAGCAATGGTTTAAATAAACTTTTTTCAATATTACTGAAACAGCCAATCTTTATACAGCCAATCAGTGTGCTCTCAAGGAATCTGGCAGTGACTATATCAATATCTGACCAGTCTTCATCAGACTGTGTTCACAAGGGAACTTAAGTTCAGAATGGAAAAATATTGCAAAACTGTCAGTTTTTCTTCAAAGATGAAGTTTGAATTGCTTGCTGGGAGTTGCCCTGCTGCTGTTAGAACAGTGTGTCCCTGTGGTAGTGGCAATCTGTGTCTCTTCAGTATGGGAAAAGGGGGTTGAGCAGGGAAGTCGGGATGCAGATCCTATCAGGGCTTGTCCGTGCCTCTGGTAAAGTCAGGGTTTCTAGAGACTGGTATTGAGGATCCTGATACTGAACTTCCCAGCCTTCAGCAGGCTGGGACCTGGCTCTCCGCCTTCCCCTTCCAGCTGTTCCCAAAGCAACTGCAATTGGCAGGAACTTTACAGTAAGGGCAATTTAGTGTGTGACTCCACAAAGTTTGAGTTTGGCATTTTGAATAGCAAGTCTTTAAATTTTCTTTAGCAGGAGCTCTAAAGCATAAAGCAGGTGGAGAACGTCTTGGATAGGAATGTATTTGCTAATCTTATTAAACACAAAAACTGCAGTGCTGAACATTTTGATCACACTGTACTTGCTTGTCACGTGTGCCGTCTGGACTTAGGATGCCTATTCCCTGTGCTGCCACAGACTTCCTGGCTCACTCTTGAGGAAACAACTGTGCTTTTGTTGTTTTCCCCATCTTTGAAAGGAACAGTACTGACCTCACCAAGACGAGTGAGATGTGGCTTCCTAGTGTTCTGGAGTATAAATGCCAGTATGTGAAATTAGAGCCGCCTATAGCTTTTCTATAACTTCAGTCTGTTAAAGCATGCAAGATACATGCAAGCTATGCATTTTGGTCCCCTGTACAATCTGGTTATAGTAGTAGAACCATTTTAGTCCTCTGCCTTGTTACTGCTTTTGATGCTACACTGCTTAGATAGAAAACTAGATGCTGTTTATTCATGTAAGGTTCCTATTTGTCTCTTCCAGCTTCTGTTTCCTGTTCTTGGTTCCTAATCTCTACTCCTGCCTTCTGCTTCCCTCCTAATGTGAGCTCAACTCTCAGCTTTCTCTCAAGTTTTTTATATTAATTGGGCCTCACCTTCCTCCTGTAGCACCTATTTGTAGTATGCCTGGAAAGGAATTTCTTTCTCTTCACACCCCAAAACACCTCTCCATCAGACACAGGGCTCACTGTTATACAAGTAAGTTCCTCCTCTTAGGTGGGGATGTGCATTGCAGAAGCACCTGCCAGCACTGTGATGTCTTCTTGCAAAACTCAGCTCCCAGGAAGAGTTATTTTTTGATGGGCAAGCGAATTGTCACTGCCTTGCTCTATGTGGCAAGTGTGGATGATTAGATTTTTGTTTGGGTCAGTAAATTATCTCATGTTTGAGATTGCATTTAGCAACTCAACATCGAGAATTCGTATGCAGTTTTGGCAACACCCAGAGGGTGTTCTTTTTATTTTTTATTTTTCCAGAAGGAGCTCTGAATGCTGAGATTGCAAGCTTTTGGTCAAGCTGTCATCATAATTTGAACTTTAAGGCATTGTTTGAAGTTATACTAAACTTAAATTAAATTAGAAGAAAAAATAGAAACCTGTTAAACTGGAATTAAATTTGCAGCAAACTTTATGGTTGTGACAAACTGACTTCAGCTGGCTCTGCCTTCAGCAATCTGTCCCTCACATATTGTAACTTTCATTGCCTAACCATTGTTTCTAGCCTGTTATAAATAAATTGCTGTAATTATTTGTCTTCCTGTGACCTTCCTGTTTTTTCTTTAACCATCATATTTTTCCTCAAAGCTTTTTAGTAAGTTTGTAGCAGGTCATTCTTTGTCCAAAAAAAAAAAAAAGAAAAAAGAAAAAAGCAAGCTACAATATCAATGTGTCTCTGCACATCCATGGATATGGAGCCTGGGCACTCTTTTACCCTGTTGCTAGAGTGGTTGCAATCAACATGCAGTCCAAAAACGGCAATTTTTCATCTTCCTGTTATTTATTTTTTTTCTTATATTAAAGTGTGTTTCCTACGGGCCAACCTTAATAGATTCCAAGAAGTGAACAGCGTCAAGTGACCTTTTTTCATGGACAATGTACTTACTTCCTTGTTGCTGTCAGAAAACGAAATCTGAAACTATTCCCATGCAGCACAGTAGTGACACTTGACTCCTTAGCATTTAAGCTTACCCTTACACTAAACTCTCAGGAAATTCTCTTCATGAGTACATAAACAATTCTAGCTGCCTAATGTCAAAAACCTGCTAATATTAAGTCTTGAGTAAATTTGAGGGCTGTGTGTCCTGAACCCTGAGTATAGTTTCTTTGCTACAGAATTGGAACCGCTTACAAATGAAGTCAGAAATGTTTCCTGCTGCCTGCATCTGTGCCGAGACTATTTCCTCCTCTTTTAAAGAGGAGAACCTTTAGCAAAATTGGTTTGTTTCAAACTGTTGAGCAGCCTGTTCCACTCCTATTCTTTCCCCATCCCCTGCCTTTTCTTTTGAGGTTGTTTTGGCTCTTTTCCTATGCTTAATTCTTTGATTTTGATAAATCTCACACTGATTGTAATCTACCTTAATATTTCCTCATCATGTTCCAACAAAGAAAACTTCAGGTTGCAGAAATAAGACAGCTTTCTGGGAACTGGCTCTGTCAAAGTTGTGACTGAGAACTCTAGTATTTCCATTGTTGCTTTTCAAACACTACTTAACTAGTGATGCTTCAGCTGTGGAATTCACTGGGGAAAAATCTTGGCTAACTGCGAAGCCAAGGCAATCCTGTGGGCCTGCTGTAGCCTTTTCTTCCCTTGTTGCCCACCAGCACCCACTGTACCGTAACTAGCAATGAATTGCTGAAAGTGAAATGTTGCAAATTTTCTGAGAACTCGGGAAGCTGTGTATGAACCCAAGCCAAATCTCTTAGCAGTTGATTCATTTGCCAGTAAACCAGCTTTCTCTTCTTCCCTTAGAAGTTTCAGTTGCCAGCGAAGGAAATCTGTGTTGGGTGTCAGAAGACTGTGTACCCAATGGAGAGGCTCTTTGCCAACCAGCAGGTGTTTCACATCAGCTGTTTCCGCTGTTCCTATTGCAACAGTAAACTCAGGTAAACAGACTGCTACATTTGGCTGCCTTTTAGGCAGTTCAGCTATGCTATTCTCAGAAGTTGAATAAGATGCTGTTCAGGCTTAGCAAAGGTGAAGGCAACTTTAATCCTGTGGGTTGAACAGGAGCATAGGAATGGTATTATAGTCCTAGTTCTGCCAGTAGCCTTTGCACCTGGTGCAATCTATTTTAAACTCTTAATGTCATTTGATGTGGGGGAAAAATATAATTGTAGACAACTCCTGAAATTTGAAAAGATGACCATACAAACCCATGGAAGCTGGGACCACTGTCAAGTTTGTCTTTTCTAAACATGTTGCAAGACTGAAACTGAATCTCTTCAGTAACAGAACTAAAATGTACGCCTTGCTTGGTGGCTGAGATATGGAATGTTAACATTTCATTTAATATCTTTCTGAACAGTCTTGGGACATATGCATCTCTGCGTGGGAACATTTACTGCAAGCCTCACTTCAATCAGCTCTTCAAAGCTAAAGGCAATTATGATGAAGGCTTTGGACACAAACAGCATAAGGAATTATGGGCAAGCAAAACTGAATGTGAAGAATCCCTGGAGAAAACTGTCCATGATGTACACGCAGCAGAAAGTCCTCAAAGTCCTGGAGTAGAGGATGCCCCAATTGCAAAAGTGGGAGTTCTGGCAGCAAGCATGGAAGCAAAAGCTTCAGCTTTGCCTGAAAGAGAAGAGAGACCGGCAGAAACAAAAAAGCTCAGGATTGCCTGGCCGCCTCCATCTGACCAAAGTATTCAAGGAAGTGCCTTAGATGAAGGCATCAAAGTATTTAAACCCAAATGGCCCCCAGAAGAAGAGCTTTCTAAGCCAGATATGCAGGAGGATGTGGATCTGGATCTCAAAAAGTTAAGAAGATCTTCCTCACTGAAGGAGAGAAGCCGTCCCTTCACAGTAGCGGCCTCATTTAGAACAATGTCTGTTAAAGGTCATAAAACAGAGAATTTATCTTCTCCTTCTAAGGCAGAGAGAGACGTCTTGAAAAGAAGTGAGGAACTGGAGAGAGAGGTCATGACAGACAAAAAGCAGAAAGAAAAGAAGGTTGAGAATAGGAACATCCAGAATGCTGAAGAGAAAGAGGAAGAGTGGGAATTATCTGATAGCAAAGCAGTAGAGCATAACTTGGTAGAAAATGGCCAGGTGAGTGCAGAGACAGATGAGGAAGAACATGCTGTGGAAGAGCAGCAAACTCTAAGTGAAGGATTTCTTGAGCCAAATTCTCCTAAACGTTCCAGCTTAGCCAACATCAAGATTGCTAACGAATCATCTCCTAACCAGAATCGTAAATCCCAAGATGTTGGTTTCTGGGAGGGTGAAGATATGGAAGATCTATCTGTGGAAGAACAGATCAAAAGGAATCGTTACTATGAGGAAGAAGATGAAGAATGAATTGGCCTTTTACTAGAAAATTTGCTGCAAGGTGCTGGGCCTTTTTAAATCGGTATTTTTAGCTTTAACAAGCAGCTGTCCTCTGTGAAAGTGATGCTGTACTGCACATTGACATGTAAGGGAATCATATGTGCACATTATCTTGAATACAGAAGTACTGTTGAAGCCTGCAAAGAGTATATTTAGGTGCATGGAAACAAGTATCTGTTGATGTGGGATAACTTCAACAGGTATTCTCTGTCCACAGCATGAGAACAGAATTGTCTTGTCCTTTTTGAGCTTAGTACTTATTCCACTAACAATTTACAGAATTTTACTGTGCTCACAAAGGTTGTGTGAAGCAGGCTTTCTGTAATACACTACTTCTACCACTACAAATGCTACTGCAGCGCTTAGGGACCAATTTCAAAGGGACTTTCTGGCCTGCTTTAAAAATGGTAACTGAATGCACTTTAATACATGTAAAGGGCACAGCTGGGATTTTTTTTTAATAATGAAAACCCTAATTATGTTCATGCTTAGAATCCAGCAACTAAAGCATCTTAAACTGAGTGCAACATGATTTTCTCTTTTTAATCTCAAAACTGCCTATGATCAGTAGAAGACTTTCTATTCTTTACTCTTCTCTGTCCAACTGGAATGGTATGGCCATTGCTGGAATATATGTATTTTAGTGCTTATCCAGAAGCTGTGCTGACTGACAGGACTCTTTGAAGACAAATCAACACTTCTACAGGAGCCTGCAGGGCATTACTCTTGCATTTCATATGCATTTAAGTGTTTTTTCTTCCTTCTTTTTTAGTAGATTTCATCCTTGATTCATTTAAAGCTGCAGATAATTTTTAAGGCCTTTTGACAATTATGAAATCCTATTTGTACCAGGCTGCCAGAAATCTTTTCATTATGGCTGTGAAATTATGCTGTATTGCAAAATATCTGGGATAAAACTGTATGAACAGTGAGACTTTCTTATTCCTAGCATTGAAGCTTAGTACATTTTTAAACTTGACTGCATTTATTTTATGAATAATGGAATACGAATGGTGGAAGGAGGATGTACTTTTATATTAGCTTTTATTTGTACTGTATTCTCATGAGAATTAGCTCTAACTATATTTGAGGTGTAAAATATTCTGCTTTCTTAACAATCCTGCTCAGTATGAAATCTTCAATAAAGTTCTGTCATTTACATTGTTTTAAGTCTGAAGACTGGTTCATACTCATTTCATAAACAGCATTTAAAAAGACCTTGGGAAAAGATGGGTGAGATACTGATTCTTACTTGAACTTGGAGACTAGAACAGTAATTTCTTGATGCCACTAGGTGACACTGTGTCCACTTTTTTGGTTTACTGTCTAATGGCCAGACCATGCTCTCATACGCTTCCTGGAAGATTGATTAGAACAGGATGGGCAAAAGAAATAAGGACATGCAGATATTTACACTTTCTTTGCTGGCTTCAGCTGGTTCTCAAGCATGGTAGCTGGGGCTACTGAGTGTTTTTTTGGTTGGTTGGTTCCCCCCTCCCTTCCTAAAAGCTGCTCTTTATTGCAGTTGTTTTCACTCAAGCCTGAAGTGTTTTTGGATGGGTTAGAGGTGGGCTAAGACCTGGAGAAGAGGCAGTAAGTGACCTGCAGCAGAATCAGAAGATGCACTTGTGTATGACACTGGCATAGGAAAGGAAGGGGAGAGATGAGAAAGGAAGCCTGTTATCTAGCTGGAAAGTATTAGCAGTTGTGCATCATGAGGCATAAGACATGCTCGCTAATTTTTTCTTTAAGGGGAAAGTAAGACTTGATTGGGAAAGGCAGAGGTACTGCAGAACTAAGCTGATGTGTGAGTACATACTGCTTTCTTTAACACTTAAATCCTTATCTTTTCCTATTAAAATCCATTTGGGATCAGATTTCAAATTACTAAGCAATCAGAGCTCTTTCTGACAGGAAACTTTGTGCTAAGCATAGTTGAAAAGGAAGGGAAGAACAGGTTTTCTATGAGACTAATTCAACATAGGATAGCCTGAATAATGATTCAGTTGGATGCATTGGATGTGCCTATTACCTGTTTCTTAGAAGTTGTAGTTGAATTCTACAAGGCATACCCAGTTACATGATAGTAAAGCAACACTGGCTGCAGTTACTGGAAACTTTGATGTTATACATCATTAATTCTGGTTAAATCTGAGACATCTCTGAGTCCTTGAGATACAAGAATCCTTACTGCTCACTCAGATTGACCCTAGCTGAACTCCTTCAAGAAGAAATTTCCACTGTTGAATACTTTATTAAAGTCATTCCATTTAAAAAAAAAAAACAAAACATGAACCAGTCTGTCCTTGAATCTATTAGTTATCATAGTATTTGAGTGCTTAATGGGCCATTTAATTTGCTCTCTGCTGGACAGATGCCGAAAGGGCTATTTTATAAAAGATGGATCATTTGCTACAGTGTACAAGGAAGTTGATGCTGACCACCTTTACACTGTTTGAGAATCCAATTAAAATGTTTACACAAGGCTAGGTTTTGTTACTTGGTAACCCTTATCCCCGGACTGTTAGGCCAGAACGTAATAAATAAGTTTCCTGAATATTAAAAAAAAAACCCAACTATTTAGACTAGTTTAAGCTTTGCCAAAACGACCTGTTTCTTGCTGTTTTGTGCTTGAATGTTAAGCCAAACATGTCAGTAAAACTAACCGTTAGTCTCTTCCCACGAACTCCTCCTGGGAGCAGCTGCGCGGCCCGGCTTGCGGGTCCTTTCCCTCAGAGAGGCGAGTGTACGGGGTTACAGGCTAGTCGGGGAGGAGGAGGAGGTTTATCCGCCACAGGTTAAGGGCGGCTGCCTCCCCCGTACTCACTCTGGCTCGGCGCCTGCCTCAGCCAGGCCCTTCCTAGGCGAGAGGCCGCGCTCCCCGCGGAAGCGTGCGCTGCAGGCCCGCTTAGCGACTTCAAGGGGGGGCTTTTTTGAGCGGAAAAAAAGGCTTTTGCCCGCTCGCGAGCAGCCGGGAAGCGCGTGAGGGGCCGCGCGGCGCCGCTCTCCCCTCAGCGAGCGCTAAGGCGGTTGGCGCGCGCCGCCGCCCGCCCCGCCCCCCCAAGGGCTCGCCCAGCGCCGTGCCCAGGGGCGGGCGCGCACCACCCCCTCCCCGCCCAGCAGTGCGCCTGCTCCGAGCTAACGGTCCGCGGCG
>NW_020450935.1:42540-76317 GCF_003343035.1 Apteryx rowi | reverse complement strand
GCGGTGGCCGCCTCAGCAGCAGCGGCCGCCGGGCGGGGGGGGGAGGGAGGGAGGCGGCGGCGGAAGATGGCGGCGGCCGCGGCGGCGCTGCTGCGGGCCTGGTTCTGGAACGAGCGGTTCTGGCTGCCGCACAACGTGACGTGGGCGGACCTGGCCGGGGAGCCGGGCCCGCCGGGCAGCGGGCTGCAGTACCCTCGCGCCGGCCACGTCCTCTCCGCCTTCCCGCTGGCGCTCGGCATCTTCGCCGTGCGGCTGCTCTTCGAGAGGTGAGCGCGGGGCCCGCCCCCGCCTCAGGGGCGGCGGCGGCGGCGGCGGGGGAGGGGGGGCGAGCGCGGCGCGAGGCCGCCGGTGTCTCTTAGCAACGGGCGCGGCGGCGGGGCGGGAAGGGGCCGCCGAGCGGTGCGGCCCCCCGCTCCCGCTCTGCCCCGGCGCAGCGCCGAGGCCTCGCCGCGGAGGCCGAGCCGGGCTCGCTGCCCGCTGCTTCCCCCGGCGGGCCCTTTTTTTTATTATTTTTATTTTTGTGTGTGTGTGTGTGTGTATGTGGAAACGGAATATTGTGTAATCCCAGAAAACCTGTCGCGGCTCTGTCGCGACGTGCCGCCTAACCCGGCGGGACCCCGAGGGACTCCCCGGTGCCGGCGGTACCTGCGGGCTGCGGCGGCGAGGGAAAACACCGACTTCGCTCCGCTCTTTGCCTCGCGTCGGGCTCCGCGGCGGGGCGAGCGCGGGCTGCCCTCCGCCTCCCTCGCCGTTTGCTCGCCGCCTCCCGGCTGAGGAAGCGGGACTCGCTCGCGTGGCCTAGCGCGTTGTTAAACGGTTTCTGCGTTGCCCGGCATCTTGGGCAGGAGGGAAGTGCGTCGCGGGTGGATGTTCGGGTCTGCCTGCGAGCGGCCCTAGTAGCGCGTTTCTGGTTTACTCGGGAGTGGTGAGCGTGTGATGCGAGCTCTCGCCTGGGGCAGAGCTTTATCCTCTGCGGCGGGTGTCTTGTGCAGCTACATGCCAGGCAGACTGTGTGGGTGACACAAATCCTAATTCATAAAGCCGCTTGTTTAGAAGGACCGTTAGGTGAAGCAGGCTGAAAGCACCTTGGATTCCTGTTTAACTAGTTCATTAAAGATTTATCTGATCTTAAATGCCTACATAGAAAGGGCTGAAATATTTCTAAGCGTGAAAAGGGCTGTAGAAATAAACTAAGCGGGAATCCAGTCAGTTTTATTTTGCAGATTTTCTGGAAGGAGCACATTTTTTTTCCATGCTTTCAGAGATTAAACAAGAAGGGGGGACTAGGGCAAAGTAAAAAGACAGGAGACCTGTGGAGAAAAATGTGAAGCTGGTAAGTAAAGTAGGATAGACATTTGAAAGGCTGGTTTTTTTTATATTCTCCATCTTATCTTCCTGCTCTCTTCCCCCCCAAAAAACAAGCTTCAGAAAACTGTTCTCAGCTCAAACCAATGCAGAGGACCGAGGAACACAGAGATATGTGGCAGTGCCAAAATGTCATCTTAGCCTGGAGTGCTGGTGCTGGTCTTGACCAAGTGTCCATGCTTGCTAGCAGACCAGGAAAGGAAGTTGTGAGGTGGAATATTCCCCCGTACAGGGATGTTGCAGGGATCAGGATGGAAGGTGTCCTCGCTTCCCTCAGACCTGATATGTCCATGTATGTTAGCTTTGGGAAGAAGTGCAAGAGAGTCACTTTTCTCTGGAGCATGAGGCATTGGTAGAAGTACAAAGCATCTTACTGAACTTCGGAACAGTCCTCCTGGTAACACTTCTTTCGTCCTCATAAAGTCTATGCTATGTTCCCTGGCTTGTGAAATTCCTCTTGCAGTGTTAATTTAGGGAGGAGTCAAATGAAAAATTAAGTCCTCCTCCTACACAGTGAAACCTCGAGACCATGGCCTGGTTGCTGAGAAGGTTGTTTCCTTTTCTTCAGCTGTGTCTTTGCTATAGAGCATCTCCGTGACTGTATCCTGAAGTAAAAGCAGATTGTAAGAATAATACCTCGGGCAATTTCTAGTGTGTTTGCTTTAAGGACCGTACTTTTTCTTTTAAGAAATGCTTTCCTCTTTCCTTCTGCCCTTTTGAACATGTCATAAAAACTCAGATTTGTCTAATAAAATCCCATTGTGCACGTACCCTGATACAGGCCTTGGGGATGATTAAGTCAAATTGCTTCCTTGACACACAATTGGCAGTAGGACTTGATGACTCAGAACGTGAATTATATACTTTTGCAGCTCTTTTGTTTTAGCTTTTCTTTCTCAGTTTCTCTTTCCTCCTCTCCTTTTGCAGTAGGTCTTCAGTGTGAAGAAGTGCTTTTTCCCCCTTGTTGGATGACTTGTTACACTGATGCATATTTCTGTTAGTACATGCTACTGTAAATTAGCCTCTGCATCAAGATGTTGGTAAAATCTTTCTCGAGTCGATTGTATGTGGGGAATAGTGTGTGAGAACTATAGACATGAGGCAAGACATACAGGGAAAGATAAGGTCCTGACTCACAGCTGCAGGAGGGGATTTTTTGTGCAGATAAGATGAAGATGGGCTTCTGCCTACAGCTGTGTCCATTCTCACTTTTTCTCAGCTATACTGGCTGTTATTTCCCCTTCACATCTTGTCCCACTGCAGGCACAAAAAAATTCCTGGGTATCTGGGAGAACCTGGAGCCTGTTACTCATATGATGTGCGTGTGATTACACTGGAATGCCTCTTCACTAACAGACACTCTTGTTACTCCATGGGTCAGAGAGAGGATCTGCAGCTTGGGTTCACTCTGGCAAAAATATGGTTCTGGATGTTACTTCATCAGGTGTGTCTGGAAAACCGGTGCCAGTTGTGGAATGAGCTGGTCTGTTCTTAATACAGTGAAAGTGAGAGGTTATAAAGAGATGGGTTCTAACTTTGAGTGCAACTAACTCCAGGATGTGCAGGCATTATAAATCTTACTGTTAGGTGATTGTTCTTCCTTTTCAGAGCTATAATAGGAAGTTACTAGACAAACTTGAGTGTTCCATAAAGAAGGATTTTGAAGTTAGGTTTGTGAAGTAGATACCTGTTATAGTATATGATACCTGTATACTTGAAAATTGGCGTCAGTCACGAAATCAGTCTATCTCAGTAACCAGCATGCAAAAGATAGTTTAATAGGTGTAAGTTCAGCCAATGAGCAGATCCTTGTTCAGAAAATAACAATATAAGTGTGTAAGTGTAGATAATTCCTTGCTGGAAGGGCGCGGCAGAAATTTGACCTTGGGAATAATTGGTGCAGTTAAAAGATTTTTATGGAGTCATAAAATAATTTAGGTTGGAGGGGACTTTTGGAGGTCACGTCCAACTGCCTTCTCAAAGCAGGGCCAACTTTTTAGTTCAATCAGGTTGCTCATGGTCTTGTTCTGTTGTTTTGAATATCTCCAAGGGAGGAAATTCTTCAACCTCCGGGCAGCCTTTTTCAGGGCTTAACTCCTGTTGTCACACAGATTTTTTTCTCTATGGGATGCCTGTCCACCTCCAAGGTGGCAACGGCCCAGCAGTTGCACAGGGAGCGTGCGGTGCGCTCTGCTCGGTGGACTCGTGAGCGTGAGCCAGCCGGGGTAAAACCCCTATTCGCAGCTAGTCGGGAAGCCCTGTCGAAAGGCAGTTGTGACTTGCAGTCCCGTTGCGTGATGCCATTACCAGAGTTAGAGGAGCTACGTTAGGGCGTTCGGTTAGACTTCCTTAAAAGTAATGAAATCCATTGTTGCCATCCTTTTTCCTTCCCGTTTCTACGACTGGGACTACCTCCGTTGTGGCTTTATTTATTTGCTTGCGTTGATGTTTGTCCGCTGCTGTGCACCTAGAATGTTTGTGGGGTTTTATTGTTTTGCTCTTTGGTCACCTGCATGCTTGACTGAGTAACTCGAGACCTGTTGTGTATCTGCAACCTGTGGCTTGCTCTTTTTATTTATTTATTTATTTGGTCACTTCTGATTTCCCTGAACAGTTGCTTTTTTTTCCCTAAGCCTTCTAGTGACGGAAGCCTACTACTCAGGGGTGGTTTTGTACAAAGTTTTGGCATCTTTTTTTAGTTAGTCTTTAGTTAATGTCTCAGAGTGAGCTTTTTCTACTTATTTCTGTATCTTTTTCTCTCTGCATCAAGCTTTAAATTCTAAGATAATGCCAAAACTTTCTATAGAACAAGGTGTTTCTTAACAATTGATTCTTCTTTTTACCTACTCTTAAAACAAAAAAGGATCTCCTGAATAAGAAATTAATTGAATGGGTGGATTTATAGATTTTCAGGTGTTCTTTTATGTGAGGAAAATAATGCAAGCTTCAGGCCAGCCCTGGATTATTTTTCTGATAGGAAAGTAAGCAGTGTGACCCACAAAGTGAAATGAAAATATTTGACATCCTGTGATTACATGTGTGTACTTCTTAGTTACTGTCGCAGTGGTATATCCTGTAGGAAAAAAGATTATAAAGAGGTAGACTTTTATGGGGGTCTGGCCAAGCGTTTTATAATATCATAGCACAATTCCTGGCTGGTGGTCTAGATTGCAGAGGAAGCAGTAAGCCTTTTGAGCTAGGAAGAGCTGAATTAAAAGGAAATCACCCTTTCCTCCCCCTCATGACTGTTGAAATGAACAGTGTATATGAAGAAACTGAAGGGCAGGACAGTGAAACTTAGGGTCATAGAGTCACAGTGTCTATTACTTGTCTAACAAGTTCTTTGCTCTCAAGTTAATCTTTTTTCTTTTTTTTTAAATTTTGCTGCTCTTTGTAGTCCTTGCCTTCCAATAGGAGGGGAAACTACTTACATATTCCAGTAACACATGCTTTATTTTATTTATTTTTTAATCCCATGGTCAGTTTGGCGCCAAGATACTACAAACCCTAATTATTTTTGAATATGTATATCTTCATTTTAGTCGCAAAAATGGTCTTGTTTTCAATGCCTCTTAGAGGAGAAAGTGTCTGTGCTCTAAAATTCATAAAGCGTTAGATCAGCTTTTGGAATCCATGTTGCATACGGGTTTGAAGGAGATACTGGGATCTTGTGGCTTTTAGACTAAGGGACTTCTTGCATCTTTCCCACTCTCCCTAAGTAAACAAGCCACTTGGTTTCATTTTCCAAAGGGAAAAAAAAGGATGTCTGTGTCCTTTAGAAACTGTCACTTGAACTTCCCCTTTTTTGCAGCTATGTGATATCGAGAAGCCTTCTGGAAATAAGGCATTTTGTTTGCAGTACTACAGGGCACAGAGCAAGTTCATCTCGTCAGTGATCTGTTATTTCCTTTCTGAGCACTGTAAATCACTTGGGGGAAGGCATCCTGGTCCTACAACCAAGGGCCTTAGGCTTTAATCCTTCTGTTTAGGAGATGTGTGTACTACGCGTGTGCTGTTTACCATTACCGGTTGGACTATTAAAGGATATTACCTCACCTATGAAGCCTTGTCCCTTTTGTGGCCCTGTAGAGGTTTCTTTGAGCAAAATGAATGGAGGCCTTCAAAAGCTTCTTAGATAGGTTTGGCAGTTTGTGACAAGTCAGGGTCATTGTTATTTAGGCAAAGAGGAGGGAAATATATATCTTAATCTAGTTCTTTCTTTGGCATTCTTTCAGGTTTATTGCCAAGCCATGTGCCATAAACCTTGGCATTCAAGACAGTGGACCTCACAGAGCTCAGCCCAATGCAATTTTAGAGAAAGTGTTTACATCCATCACTAAGGTGAGTCACACTTCAGATTCTGCTAGAAGTGAAGGCTTGTAAGTAAGAGCCTGTTTCTTTTTGTTTTCCACTTCTCTAGTTCTAGAGAAACGCATTTCACAGTGTGCGTGCACAGGGAACRTGCTCCTTCTGTTTTTACTCTGCCTCTGACATGTCTTCTTTCTTGTAGCAAAGTAAATTCTCTTCATGCCTGACCTGCGTTTTTACAAACAGAAGAATTTTTTTGAACGGGAAAAGTTCTCTTTATAGAAAGATGTGAGTCTCTTTCCCTTCAGTTCTCTGGCTTTCTGTCCAGGTTGTAACTCCTGTAACAGGCAGTAGTTCTTGCTTTAGTAAAAAATTTCCCAATGCCTTTTGCTTTCTATTGGAAAGGTGCTACTCTCTTGAGGGCTGTTACTTTGCTGGTCTTATTGGCCAGTTGTGTGAATGCCTTCCTCTTATTGTTGCTGTCTACTGTGGAACTGGGTCACAGCTGTCACAGTGGAAGCCAGTTATGGAAGGAAAGCCATTCAGTCAATGGAAGTGTGCCCTGATAAAGGGTGGGATGTTTAATGTTGACAATAGGTATTTCTTTTGATTGTTTCTTATGGCCATTCTCTCGCTTAGCGTAAGCTGACAGTGCTCCTTTGCCCTGGAATGACAATGCTACACTGTCTGTACTCTATTGAATGTTGGCAGTTAAATCAACACTAACAGTATGATAGATTTTCATTAAAGATAATGAAATGGAAGGTTTTATGTTTTGGTCTGGTGATGCTGAACTTCATTCTGAGTGGAGCAGATAAAGCACTCGGTAAATGGAAGAGAAATTCTATAAAAACCTTAGTAAAACTTTGCTCATGGGAGCATAACGTTTTGAGGTATTTGGAACTGAAAGGCCCTTATGATTTGATGTGATTTCTGGGGGGACTTCTATGTGTCCTTGAAATTAATGTTTAGGAAACCCATGAGGAAGCATGCTGTGCAAAATTTAACTAGCTCGTAAAAACAGGGCTGCATTTAACTGTACCACTGTGCTTGTGTCTGCTGTTGGCTCGGATTTGGAGAATCAGAAGGTAGGGCGGCACTGATGCAGAGGAAAGATTACACTGCTGTTCTGAAATTGGAGCTCTGTAAATAAGCTGGATGATTTTTATTATTTATTTTTTGAGGCAGGTTCACTTTCAGTGCACAAGTATCAAGTAGCCTGAACCTTTACAGTTTAGTTAAGAGGAGAGAAATCTGGTTGTGATGGAATTACAGGAAAGTTGTTGTGGTTTCCATACTCAGAATCAAATGGCAAATTATTCTACTTTTCAGCTGAAAGGTCTGGTGACTTTTTATTAAATCAGCATTCTGCATAGCTTTTTGGGTCTGTATGTAACTCAAGTAGTAAAATGTGTTTATCATCTTTCAGTTGTAAGAGCTCCCTGGCAGAGCTTGTCTGAAACTAACGTGGCTTACCTCAGCACTGGGCCATTTTAGAGGTAGTTATCAGGTTTTGTTCACTTTGTCTGCACTTATAAATCCATTTATGTCGTTATTCAAACGGATAAACTGCCAATACAGTTCCCCATCAGAGAACAATGATATATTCTGTATCATACAGTTATTTCAGTTTTCAAATTTAATTTTATTTGTAAAGTTTAAAAGTGATAACGGAAACATCACCACCTGTATGATGCCCTTTTGGAATATGCAAATATTTTGTGTTATACCCAAAATCTTTCTTTAAAATTTAAGGAAACTTCACAGTGAGTAGCAACCCTTAAACACATTCAGCTTTGATCTTCTTGTATTCTGGACTATTTGAGTTGGTATGCAAGTTTTAACAGGTAGGACAGGACATTTTAACAATTCCTCCCCCCAAGTTAAGAAACAGAACAATTGCATTTTGTGTAATAATTTCTGTCAAATGATGAAATAGATGAGGAAATGTTAAACCAAAAGCATTCTGAATAATGAAGTAATTAGTTGTATGTGACGGTTAACCTTGAATGAGTATCTGTGGTAACGGGTTCCTGCTTAGAAAATGTAATATTGTGTACATAATGCCTTCCTTGCTTGATTTTTTTTTTTCCCCATTAATTGTGCATCATTTCTGTTGTAGTACAGAGTAGAAGAATCTCAGACTGAAGGCAGGTTGAGAAGTAGGAGAAATGACACTTGTTTTATTTTCCTTCAGTCTCCAGATGGAAAAAGGTTAGAAGGCTTGTCAAAGCAGCTAGACTGGGATGTTCGAAAGATCCAGCGCTGGTTTCGTCACCGGAGGAACCAGGACAAACCCACCACCCTCACTAAATTTTGTGAGAGCATGTATGTTTGTGCAGAAGCCAAGATTTGGCTTAATCTTAGAGCTCCAGTTGTGTGTTTTCTTTTCTCACTGAAATTGTGGTCAGCTGCTAACTTAACCTAGTGTCTTGGGGTTGGCTGGTGGAAGGTAAGTTCTCCTATAGGAAAATGGAGGAAATTAGGAGGGCTTTTTAGAATTCAATGTTTTAATGTATTTTGTTTGTATGTATGAGTGCCCAGAATACCTGTACAGGACTTCCTGTCTAGCTGTCAATGATGAGCAGCTCTAGATAGTGTACCACATCCATGATGCAGACGGTAACGCTTCAGTGGGTCTGTGTGTGTGCATGTATGCAGGTGCACGTGCACAATTTGAGTAATTATACTCAAGCCTGCTGTCTGCACGGTTATGTTGTAGATCAGTGTTTTTCCCTGACAGACTGTCCTTATGACTTATGCAATGATTGTATGTACTTTTATACAGGCGCTTCTTGGATTCCTGTTCTTTTCATTTCAGTTCATTCTTTTGTTCTTTGCTTCTTTCTCAATACTCACAGTTGCCTCTGTTAGCGTAGTAGCATCTGAATATTTTTTTTCCTGACTTGTTATTTCTTCTGTGCTGGTTTCTTTCCTTTCCAGTAATTTTCTTCATATTAATTCTTCCCCCCCAGTATGATTTTGTCTACTTAAAGCCACAAGGTAAGAGGGACAAATACATATATTAGGATACCTTCTGGATAACAATGGCTTTTCCTGTTGTTATCTTGATACTGTATATTAAAGCATATGAATGATGCACGTTCACTCTGAACTTTATTTCAAATTTGGCTGTTGATGTGAACTAGTGTGGTGTGGAAATTCTTAAATAGGTTTATTCTTACAGAAAAAGGTTACAGATGGAGAATTACAAATTGGTGGGTGAACACTTTTCAGGTGTCAGACTTGGTTGTTTTAACAGTTGTTCCAGTTTGTTACAAATGTTAACCAGAAGCTATTTCTGTTTAATATGTTTTATTTTAATCTTATTTTTATTTCTGTTTCCAGGTGGAGATTTACATTTTATTTAAGTATATTTTTATACGGAATCAGATTTCTCTGGTCGGTGAGTTGTCCCATTCCCCTGCCCCTCCTTTACTGTTGTTCTGTGTGGCATGGTACTGGACTGTGTCTTGCTGAAATTCAGGAGGTTTGATTACCCCTGTCTCCTCTTCTGCACTTGCACCTAACTTACAACCACAGAGGGTTAGTGGTGTTGGTCATCTTTATGCTTCTTTACTTGAGATCCTTGGGTTTCCTTTTAAAGACCTTCTTGACAATATAGGAAAGCTTCTAAGTTTCTATAAAATCTGGTCTTATGAAAATATTTGTCCAGTTACCCCAGAATAGGAGAAACCTGTTGTTCTGCTGCTGCTTTTTTTTTTTTCCTCTCCCCTCTTTCCCCATATTCATGTCTTTGAGTAATTAGTATTAGATCTTTATGTTTATTCTTGGAATTTCCATGTGTATTATAGCTTGCTTTTCGCTGCAGAAAGAATATTTTAAATCCCTGTGATGCCTTAGAATAAATTTAGCATGGATGGTAGAATCCAGAGGAAATTTCTCTGGAACAGTACTGTAGGTGATAGGGCAGAAAAGCATCYAGCAGAATAATAACTTTTTGTTGTCCCCTCCCCTTTAGGCACCCTGGTTTTGGGACACACGACAGTGCTGGTACAACTACCCTTTTCAGGTAGGAGATAAACACTTATTAGATTCAAATCTTTTGCACAACTCCAGTTTTTATTTTTCATTAATGATAGCAGATTGAAACACATTAGACTTGAATGCTTCTCATTTTCTGTGGAGTGGATGCTGCACAGGCTGCAACATGGCAAGCTTTCTAGTTAGTGAATGGCCATCCTTGGAAGGCGCAAAGATGGCATTTTGCTCTTTATGTCTTCAGATCTGGTTTAGGGCTGTCAACAGTGTTGTTTCCTCAGATAGGACTAACTCAGTTCACATTCATTGTATGTTTAATTGCTGCTGAGATTATTAAAAGTGAATTTTACACACAAAATTATACTAGTAACTTATTTACAATGTTCTTTTTTTGCCTTTTTGCAGCAAGTATAGTTGTACAGAGGCCAGCCAGTCTGTTTTAGCGTTTAGTTTTCCTAATCCAAGAGGCTGGAGTATGAGTTGTAAACATGGACAAGTAAATCTTACGCCTTTAGAATAAAGTTCAGACACACAAGTTTGTGTGACTAAGCGCATAGTAAGACTTCTGTTGCTTAAGCTTGTTTTTACTAAACCTTAATTCTGGATCTTTTAACTTATGCCTCAGCATTCTGGAGGGACAGAGGGGGATGGGAAGGAAGGAAGGAAGAAGTGAATTTTAATGTAAATTTTGAAGTACTTTGTCTTTTAACTGTGCTATCTTTGTTTGTTTTCCAGCCTCTAACATCCAGGCTTTATTATTACTATATCTTGGAGCTGGCCTTCTATTGGTCTCTCATGTTTTCTCAGTTTACAGACATTAAACGGAAGGTGAGATTAACCAGAATTGCACTAACCACTTTGCTAAATAGATAGGACTAACAGAAAATGTCAGTGTGCCTGGCCAGTAAAGCTGAAGCATAGTAATAACTATACCTTCCTCCTCACTCGCATCTTTTTGTAGCCTGCCTCCTCTTGTAGTCACTACACAATCCTGGAGGGAAAGGGAGGGGCAAGCCTGGCGTGTAACCTGGTATCTCCTTGAGAGTCCTTTTCACCTTCCCAGGAAAGAAGGAATCACTCAACACCTCCCAATAAACAGTTTATCAAACCATTGTATAAAAATAGATTGAAGGCTTGCAAGAAAACATGAAAATAAGATACTCTCACCATTACCTTGCTGAGCAGGATGAGCAAATGGCAAACACTAAAGCAGTAATAAATGTTTTTTGGAAAGTAATTCTTCATCCATGTGTGTAGCAGAATGATGACTGGTAATGACTGCTGGAATCTAATTCCATTGTGCTGCGTTCTAGGATTTGGCATATTATTACTGTTGAAAACAGTTCATAGTAAATCATGGTTTATTGCTTCTGTTATACAAACTGCAAAGTAGTAAATTATCCCAATTTTTGCATTAACTGTTCAAAAAGAAAAGCTTGTCTGGTATTTGTTCTGTATTGGAATATTAGCAGGTGAGGCAGGCACTGCAAGAGATCTTGGAGCTGCAGGAAGGGAGTGATTAACAGCATCTATGATACCATTTATAACATTTAATTTTGTACTCCGACTTTAACAAAATGGACTACGTTCCCCACTGCAAACATGGCAAGACACCGATAGGGAGCACGAGTGTTGCACCCAGGGGTGCAACTGAAAAAGAGCCCTGAATGTATGTGTGTAGTACCATTTTCTTTTTTAATGTAGTGGCCTAGTTCTTGCTGTTGGATTATCTCATGCTCTTTGCCTGGTATGCTCTGGCAGGCTTTTGCAAACTGATAAACAGTAACAGCAGTGTACTTGCAATTTGTGCCAAGATCCAAAAGGACCAGCAATATGACTGTAAAACCAAAAGGAGCCAAAAATAAGGAGCATACCTTGTCCTGTCAGTCTTTTCAGTGGGGTTTGCAGCCATACTTACCTCTACCATGCATATATGTGCCAGAGAGGCTTGTGCTGTGCCTGTGTTTGTGGAGCTCTGACTTTACAGGAGAACAAATGTTGAGACTGAGACCTTTCTGGAACCTCTAGTGATGATGGGTGTTGCTGCGGGATGAGCTGTGTTTTGTATAAAAGTGGAGTCAGAGTCTGAACTGAAGTAATCCTGTGACCCCAGTTAGTCAGTTTTGTGGCTCCATTTCAAACCTTTGTCTTTGTTTGAGAGCTAAAGGTTCTTCATTCATTTTTTTTCTGCTTCCAGGACTTCCTGATCATGTTTGTCCATCATTTGGCTACCATTGGACTCATCACATTCTCTTATATGAATAATATGGTGCGGGTTGGAACTCTGGTGCTGTGCCTGCATGATGCATCAGATTTCCTTTTAGAGGTGAGTTTGCTTGATGTTTCCTTTCTAATCTTTGTGTACCTAATGCTCATGTGGTCTCGGGGGAGCAAGCCGACTCTCCCATTCTGGATAAACAGCATTAAACATACCATAAAACTTGTGCTGCTGATCCTGCCTTGTCAGCTTTTCCTCATAACTGCTTTAGTGCTAAGAATAATCCTCAACTGTTCCAAACGCCTTAAAAATGTGATGGTTTGAGAGTATCAGAGCTCTACAGCCTGGCAATTACATGAGTACACAAAGGGAATAATGTTTTAATGTTTCTTGTCTCTTTTAGGCTGCAAAGCTAGCCAATTATGCCAAGTACCAACGTCTGTGTGATGCCTTCTTCATGCTCTTTGGTGTTGTATTCATTGTTACGCGGCTGGGCATTTATCCTTTCTGGTAAGCACCTTGAGCTGTAAAATCTTGTTTGTTCTCCCAATCCTTTAAGCAAAGCCTGGGTATTAAGATGTCTTGCAAGCATTACAGCCTGTCCCTCAAGGCAGCCTGAAGCTGCAGACAACGTAAATATTGTTTGGAGCAATCCTGGTTTGGAACTAGGTATGTGAAGAAACCTCTCAACAGTCAGTTGAGGGAATGTGATTAGAATCCTAAAGTGCAGCTGCCCCCTCTCCTCTTACTGCAAAGTGATGACAGAGCTTATTAGCTGGAGCTGAATCAGCTGGTGTCTCTTCTGGAAGACTCAAGAGTTGTTTGCTTCTCTTGATTTTTAAGGAGTTTTGGAAATAGTTACAAATGAGGCACGGTCTCCTGAGGTAAACTTGATTTCTGAGTATCTGGCTTAGTCATCATTGCCTCTTCTGATTTCTTATCACACTCTTGTCCTATCCTTGTGCCTTGATTGTTTGGAGCCTGAAATAAGTCTTGGGTTTCTTGGAGGTAAAAGCCTGACTAAATGGCTTATAGCTCATCATCCTATAATGAGATTCCCTCTCACCCCAACAGGTCAGGCTTGGTGAGGTTTTTCTGCTGATGACATGTTGTCTAGTTGTTTCTGTTGAAAGGGTACATTGAAAATTTGATTCCAGCTGATTATTATTCAGTTTGTTTTGGTTTTGCTCTGTATATTTATTTCATGGGCAATGGGCAGCCTGCATTCCCGTTTGTCCTGAGTGCCTTGAAGGTGGGGGAAACAGGGCTTAATTTACGTTTTGGTATCAGGATTGCAATTAAAGCTCTCGCTTGTTTTCCAGTAAATGCATCAAAGGAATCCAGATAAGGAATAACTTTGGTACTTGTGTCTCCGTAGGCTGCCTGCCACTGACAGATGAGATAGTTGCCATTGTTTTTCTTGCTGTTGTCTGTCATGAGATGATGCTCTTGCATCATGCTATTGCTCAGCAGACCTGTAAATCTTTAATGTGTTTTCCACTGGCTGTAATGTAATTCCTCAACTTCATAGAGAAATACAGCAAGTTTTCTGTGGTATTGCAGACCCTATTGCTATTTCACTTCATGCATATTCCCTTCCCTAATTAGTAGTATGAAACATCAACAGACCTCTGGAATTTGCATGTAATTCAACTGTAAACTGGTTATGAATTAGATGTTTCTGTAGCTGTATCTTGTGGGGGGGTGGATTCTTCTTTGAAAGCTCATTTTTCTTTTCTTATGAAATGTTAAAAGCTATGTGAAATTAATGGCAACTTTAAAGGTCTCTCCACACCTCTCTACTTCATAAAGTCTAAAGTGTTTATCAAATTACTTAAGTACTGGCAATAAATTGCAGTGACAAGAACAGCAGCAAAGAATTAATGAAAGAATGCACAATGCTTTGACCGCAAAGCAGTTTCCAGTCCTCCAGCTTGGCAGGAGGAATCTATAAAAATCTGAGGGAAGGGAATAGCATGTAGGGAGGGAGGCCTACTGGGAACAAAATTCCTTCGTGATCTTTAAATATGGGTGAAGCTCGCCCAAGTACGAATGTGTTGACGGTTGTTCTGATGACCAGTGCAGTTTGACATCACTTCCTGTAAAGCTGTTATAAAAGCTCATGCTGTTGAGAAGGAAACTGGCAACAGATCTGTATATGTAACCAAATTGTAGAACATCTTCTGTTTGTTGCTCAGTTCAAATGTTTCTAATTAGCTTTGGCCTGTCTCCTAACTCTGGCAAGAGACTAGAGGCATCACCCCTCTGACAGGAGAAAAGCAACAGATGCATAAAGAGATACAAAACTGTTGTGCATCTGGCCAGTCATCTGAATTTAGAGCTGGAAGCCATGTTACCAGAGCAGCTGATCTCTAATGTATTTCTGGATCTCTTTTAGGATTTTGAATACAACCTTATTTGAAAGCTGGGAGCTGATTGGCCCTTATCCTTCCTGGTGGCTATTCAATGGCCTTTTGATAACCTTGCAGGTCTTGCATATCATTTGGTCTTACCTCATCATTCGCATTGCCTACAAGGCCCTTGTGCGGGGAAAGGTAAGATTGCTGGTGACTGTTTTGCGTCCTCTTTTCTACAAGCTCTGTGAAGGCATCATGGCAGCCAAGAAAGTGGGCCCTGCTGTGATCCATGAGGGATGGTACTTGGCTCTGAGATACTTGAGTCAGGAATGCTTTGTAGGAGTGTAGGTTTTTTTTAACCCTGGTTGCTCTGCAGACTCAGTTGCCAGGTATAAACAGAGGATGCTTCCCTCTCTGTTCTCATCATGCAGGTAAACAACATCATTTTCTGATGCATTTAGATGTTGTAATAGTGATGGTGATAGATTTGTTACGTGCTGCGTTTGAAGTTTAAGCTGGTAGAAGGCTCTTTGAACTATCATAGAGGACATTTTTCAACTTCCAACTTTTCAGCCTCAACTGGTTCTTGGGTTGTGATGGGGATTCTGCGTCTTCCACTTGTTAGCAAAACCATGAGCTTGGGGCTGGCTGTGCATGCCCAGGCAGCGAGTTACAGCATGCAGAGGAGGAAGGGTTATCAGAAACACAGAAGAGCCTGTTGGTTGTCACTGGGCTAATGGGATAATGTTAACCTGCTGCTGCGGCCTGAGTTACCAAGCAAAAAGGTGTAGTTCAACTGAAGTAGCATGAGACGGGGCAGGCCAGTCTGGGAACCAATCTGACACGCAGCTAACCCAGCAGGAGAAGCTGCTTCCTTCAGAGCTACCAAAGAGGGCAGCTGATTTGCTAGCAAAAATGCCATTTTTGTCAGACGTTTGGTATTCAGATCTGAGTTTCTCTTATGGCTCTGCTTTATTTTGCTTTTGCCGCCCCTACACATGGAATGTAACCTTGAAAAATACTTATATCATAGTTGTGTGTGGCAGTGATTGTTGGGGAAGGCATGTTTCAGAGTATGCACATGAGCTTATCATCTGTCCCCTACAGCTGCTACTGCAAGTGTCTTAGTTTCTGTCTGTGTAGCTGTTTCTTTATCTTGAGGTCTACATCTTTTTCCTTTCCTTGCTTCTCTCCTGACCAGGTGACCTAGCCAGAGACAGGACTCTAAGCTCTGTATCCTTCATTCTTTTCTCACTCCTTTTCTCTGTGCCAGATTGGAGCTGGACAATTTCATCCTTTGCATGTAAGTGTAATCTGTGCTCCTGTTCGTACACTGAAGTATATCTGTGTCTGTTTCTAGGCTGAGACAAGCGCAAAGCTATGGTCTTGGGGCTTCAGATGGGTTGTGCCTTCTCTTAAAACGTTTGTCTTCCTGGTTGATATAGTGCTGGTCCTGACAGTATGCAAAAATGCGGGTTTTCCCAAAGGTTAAAGCAGAGTCCTGCAGTTTGTTCCCATCTGCTGTCAGCTGGCTGTGTGACCTTCTGTCTTTTTTAGCTGTGGGCCTGCAGTAGAATTCTGATACCTTTTTAGTGCTCATTAACACTCTGTTCAATGAAAGAGGACAGCAGAAATCCAGTCATTCTTGTGAGGAATACAGGAATAGTACAGTCACTTGTTCCCCAAATAATTTTGAGACATTGGAAACATGTTGAGGGATTTCTGCTTCCTTCCAGTGACCCTTTGAACTTCCAGCATGGGAGGGGAGTGGTGAAACATATCAAAGTTTTGGCAACACACAGAAGTCAGTACATCCAACAGGCCTGTCAAAACCCATCCTGGAAATCATTAACTTCACTTGGTTTTCTGCCAGATCTTCCTCTGTGTTTGAAAACTTCCTGTCTGGTGCTGTTCGAAACCCATAATCCCAGCTCAAAGCAAGCAGAGTAGAATTAAATCCCGAACACAGCTTGGAAATACATTAGCCACAGAATAAATGCTTGCTTATTAAGTAAATGAGGGCTATTAGTTGCAGACACACAAGTGTGGAGAAGCCTGCCTTGGGGAACGTAAAGCATGTGCCATTCAGGCAGTCACTTCTCAGCAGTAGTGAGTTTATGGTTCTGGCACTTAGCCAGCAACCAAGGTACTTATTTGCAGTTAGAGTTGGGTTTACAACCTCTTCCCTTCACCTTGCCATGCACTTGGCTCTGCAGTGTTGGTACACTGCCCTCCCGTGGCACTCTGAGAGCAGCCGACAGCAAAGAGTGCAGACTCCTGGCCAGAACTATGCCTGGATGTGTTTTCGGAGATTCAAATCCCACCTAAAAATCGAAATTAGCTGGATTTTCAGTCAGTCTTTTAACTAAAAACATAAATCTGTAGAGCAGATCTAGGTCTCTGTTGGCTGAGATCCTTGTTCAGTTCCTGATCTGGCGTTAGGTACTGTCTTTGTTCTGCAGCCCGCTGTCCAAACATGTTTGGCTCATAAATGAAGAGTTCTCGTGTATGAAACACAAGCTGTGAAAATGGGAGGCACTTTGTGCGCATGGTAATGTGATAAATATAGCTGGTTAATTTTGAAATATCAAAGCCACACTCTGTAGGGTGGACTTTTTTGTCATCATACCCACCGATTATTCAGATGTGTCTGAAGAGTCTGTTAATTTAAAATGAATTTGTTGTTTGGAAAAGCAGCCTTTATCTAACTTAAATGCAGCTCTTGGAAGAAAAGAACAACCAAAGATCTATAGTGTCCTCCGTGGATCTGGTGAGAGCAAAAAAAAAAGTGTAGTGCTTTCACCTAAGATGTACAGAGTAATTGGAAAATGGAACCTGTATTTCCAGACTGTCTCTTTCAACTTCTGTGTCTTGCCTTCGGCATGTGATTACAAGCTCCTGTTCATCAATTTGAAGTGATTCAAAATCAAATGTAGAAGGTAACTGTAGCTGGCCGAGGCTGGTTAATCCCGTGGACGCCACCTGCTAACTGCTATTTCCTGTGAATTTATCATCTTCCCTCCTCCCTTTCCCACTTCCAAATTTCATCTGAAATGTTTAGGTATCAAAAGATGACCGCAGCGATGTAGAGAGCAGCTCTGAAGAGGAGGATGCAACTTCCAACAGCACAAAAGGAGTTTTCAGCACTTCGAGCAACGGCTCCAACCGCGTTAATGGTCATGTGGCTAGTGGCCAGTGGACAGAAGAGGAGTAAGACTGTGGGTTGGCCTTGAGCAAACACGAACTTGTCTTTAAATGTCTAGATGTGTTGAGCTCCACATTCCCAAGTGATCTTTAATCAAGATACCCCTTCCCCAGAAACCTCCAGCGAATCTGAAATGAGCACAATTCAGACCAGTCAAAGGCTTTATGTAACAGAAGGGATAAAGCCAATTACTAGGGCAAAAACAAAGCTGCAGATTTCATTTTAAGCCATTTTGTACTTAAATCGTTGTCCCATTGATATTTGCAGAGGTATTTTTGTTTGTGATAAACTGGTTTTTACTAGGATCAACTCAAGATGGAACAAGCGTGGACTAGGCTGGCCATGGACTGCAGGAAGGTTAAGTGCCATTTCAAAGACGGTTTGCTCCAGTGCAGGTTCAGCATGTTTCCTCGATGCACTCCAGAAGCCACTTAGAGCATGGAGAAAGCAGGGTCTCGTGTTTTCAAGTCCAAGCTACCCTGGCTGTAGCAGAGAGACTTTTCTCAGTCCTGCTGTGAGTGATCTGGACTACAAGCATTGAATTGGATTGTGCTACAAACAAAAACACTGTTCTAACTTGCCATTGGGGTGCTATCTGCTAAGGAGGTTATAGCTTGTTATCTCTGCTGTCGTGAGGGACCAGGCTAGCATTTGCTGCCTATTTTGGTGCTGCAAGCCCCTCTGAAGCCTTAGCTATAACCTTCTGAAATGGCGGGGAGGGGCTTTGCTTATTGCCCCTAAGACAGCTCTCACAATACATGCCTTTTTAAATTCTTTTCTGTTGCAAGTCTCGGTTTTGAAGACTTTTCTAGACCTACTGGATACAGTTGGCTAAGCTAGGACTTCAGCTGAGGGTGGACCAGTGCTGGTGGGCTGTTTTTAACTTTCCACAGAATACATGTTTCAGTCCTGCTTGTCTGTACTTCAAGACAGAAGTGACTATTGCTGCTCTGATTTTGCAACTGTATGGAGGAATCACTGGGCTGGAAAGGCAGCCGCACCATAGGCTTTGCTTTTTTTTTTTTTTTTTTTTTTTTTTACTTAATGGTACTTTGGGGCAATGAAAGGCCTGTGTGTCAATCATGAGCAGAATTTTGGAAACTTCTTGAGTTGTTACCGTTTTATACCATTGTTTACTCTTATCTCCAATTAAAAGATGCTTCAGAAAGGTGTTTGACTTGTTTCATCTTGGGAAAATAAAATCATTCAAAGTGTCCGCCCGTTTGTGTTTGTGAGCAGCTGCAGGCAGCACCCGCACTGCTCCTCCCTTCGCAACTGGAGCCAGGTGAACTTCGCTGGTGTAAAATTACATGAAAACATCAATCACTGCCCCCCCGGAAGCTCCGCTCGCAGGAAACACGCAGCGCGTGACTGAGGCGTTTTGACAGACCGTTTTCTTTATTGGGCTCCGTTTCCCCCCTCGGCCCATCCCGGTAACACCGGGCGCTGCGGGTCCTTCCCGGTCTGCTTGGACCGGCCCCGTCGGTTCGGTCAGGGCTGCCCGGGGTCGTCGGTGGGGGCCGGGGCCGCCCTCAGTCGTCGGCAGCAGCGGCGGCGGGCGCGGCGGCGCGGGCGCGGCGGCGCTCGAGCAGCCGGTAGGCGCGGGCGCCGCACAGGTACCCGCCGTAGAGCGTCAGGAGCATCATGGAGCCGGAGAAGGCCTTGTAGCCGAAGTCGGCCAGCTGCTTGGCGGACACCATGGCTGCGCCTGCAACACAAGGCCGCGCTCAGCGGGGGCGCCGTCCCTCCCCCCCCGCCGCCGTCCTCCCCCCCATCCCGGTACCTGCACCAGCCGTCGCGCTCCGCGGCCACCGGCGCGGCGCTCCCGCTGCAGTGCGCTTCCGGCTTCGCAGCGCCCGCCTCTTCCTGTCGCGTGGGGGGGGGGCGCCGCCGCGCTGCCTGCTGGGACTTGTAGTCCTGGGGGGGAGGCCGCAGCGCCGCCTCGCGGTTACCTCAGGCGCTCGCCGCGGCCTTCCAGGCCGTGGCAGCCCGGCCTGCCCCCCCTCAGCGCGGCCCCCCCCCCGGGGCCTGCCCCCCCTCATGGCCCCGGGCAGCGCGGCCTGTCGCCGTGAGGCGCCTCAGCCCCGCGCCGGGGCAGGCGGCGGCAGCCTTCCGCCTCGTGCCACCGCCAGCAAGGCTCCTTCGAGGCGACGCGACGCGAGGAGGCCGCGCTCCTCCGAGAGCTCCTTCAAGCCTCCTCGCCTCTGCCCCTCCCCGGGCCCCTGCACAGCGGCGGCTCCTGAGCCCTGAGCCGCGCAGAGCCTGCAGCACCCGGCTGTGCTGAGTCTGCAGAACATAACTCCCCGCGGCAAAGGGAAGATGTTTTATAGCTAAGCAATGCCAGCAGCAGCGCAAGGCAGTGCCTGTCTTCAAAAGCAAGAGATTCATGTGCTCTGGGTGCTGCTAAACTGCTGATAGTGGCTATAGAAACAAATTACTGCCAGCAGAGCTCAGTAGCTGTGATTCTGTATCAAAGAAACCCTCACGAGGAAGGATGCACAAAGCACCTCCATGTTAGCTCATCTAACAGCTAAATGCAAGTCCGAAGCCAAATTCCAGATCCCGCTGTAACTCCAGGCAGCTGCTGGCAAGATTTTTGCAAGCTGAGGTGAGAGACTGGACACACTAGGAGCGAGAGCTCAGAGCACCTCTCACGTCCAAACACTTGCGCTGGAGCACCTGAAGACAAAGGGAAGGAGAAGTTGTGCAAGCCTGGTAGGAAGACACTGAACTTTATCATCTTCCAGCCTCCTTTAAGTTCCTCATGAGAGGAAGCCGACACTGGCTCCTTTCTGTACGACAGCTCAGTTGAATTTAAAGGTCGTAGGGTGCGTAGCGAGAATGCGTGTCTAATAAAAGGTACAGAAACAACTGCAGCGCTAGCAGATTAAATTGCCCTAGCGAGAGGCTGAGCGGAGGGCTAACAGTCCTGGAAAGGTCACTCAGAGCGAAGTGTACTTCAAAGAAAGGCAGGAACGAGGCAAGTCCAGGAGGGAAAAGGTTTTTGAGAGATCATTAAAACAACACGGCATTTCCCAAGAAGCCAAGACACCAGAGAAAGGGAGGCTGGGGCCCAGCTGGCCCACTGGGGTCCTGGCCCTGCTCCAGCAGGTCCCATATAAAAGAGTGAGGATTTTGTACCTAGTTAAGCCTTGCAGTCTCAACCCTCTTCAGTCCTACAGCCAAATTTTGACACCAGCACCACTGCTGAGAAAAGACAAGTGGGGACTTACGTTTTGTGGCTGAACATTGTCCCGCAGGGGCTTCCTCACCCATTTCCAGGACACCGTGCAAGGTGGCAGAGCCAGGAGGGAGCAGACAGTGCCCTGTTTTGCAAGTGCAGCAGACACCAGCCCAGAGACAAGGACGCACTGGAACCACAGAGCAAAGGGTGGGTCTCCCCTCCCCAAATTTATTATTTTAAACATTCATAAAGTACACTGCTAGTCAGAGACCCAGTGGCACTAGGACCCGGAGCTCTGGTGGACAGCGAGACCAGCAGCAGCTCCTGCCTGCCAGCCCAGACAGGGATCAGTGACCCGTTGGACACCGGCCTGCGCAACCATGAGCACAGAGCRGAACAGCTTCAGAGGACAGAGGCACGTGGGTGAGCGGCTGGACAAGGGGCAGGTTTCAAAGGCACAACGCACAGCACGAGGCACGGAGACCTCTGTCCTCTCTTGTGATGGTGGAAGCCTCCCTGTACCTCCGGGGATTGCACGTCCGTTGCTGCCCCTTGAGCTGGCAGGCAGCTTCCAGCACTCCCACGGGAGGGGCAGCAGGGAAAGTGTGGAACCTGCTCTCTCTTCTCAGCTCCTATAAAGCCATGCGTAGAAGCAAAGATTGGGCTAAGGCACAGACTGGAGCAAGCTGGAGAAAAAGCGAAAAGCTGCTGAGGATCATTTGTTTAAAAGCAACACGGCCCAACTGCTTTGGCAGGTACGCTGCTGAGGGATTCACAGCCTGCCAGCTGCTCAGAAAGAATTTGGGGCAGTTGGTCCCTGCATTGCCAAAGCAGACAGAGGCCAAACAGATACGAGGGAGAAAGGCCGTCCAGGGACAGTCAGTTGTCCTGGAACTAGCACAGCCAAATCTGTGACAAAAGAGGAGTTCCCTGGTGCGGAGGCCAGGTTTGACTGCGAGAGCAAAAAAGCCAGAAAGGGAGCTCTGAAGTCTCCAAGGGTTCGGAGCCCCCGGAGCTGCCCTCACGCAGGGCGAGCGTTGGCTGTGCTGTTCACCAGGGGCAGCTGGTGGCAGCTGGGGAAGCAGCGCGTGGCAGGGTGGCAAAGCACACTATTTTCTGTGCTGGTGCATCTTAGAAGGAGGAGTGATTCTCCTCCCCTTCAAAAGTCCTCAGGAGCTTCGATCACGTCGGTGGAGCCTGGCAGGGACCTGTCCCCTCTCCGTGAGGTGGGTAAGCCAAAAGGAACAGCAGCAAGCAGGAAAGGACCTGTGTCACGTGAAGTGGCCCCATGGGGCTAAAAGCAAAGCTTGTCCCCACAGACAGCGCCTCCTGCGCAGCCCCTATTGACCAAGATGACCTGGCAGAGTCCCGCTGAGAACCGAACCCATCACAGCGAGAGGAAGAGAGAGGAGGAGGATGCCCAGCCTTCCTCAGGACAGACCCGAGGCAGCAGCAGAAGCTACGTGAGCCCTGCAGAGAGAGGGGGAGAGCAGCAGGTACCTCCGTGCAGACGCCCAGCGCAGGCTGGCAGTCTCCGGGGCTGAGGAAGGGAACCTCTGCCCTTCCAGCGCTCTGCAAAGGCTCCCAGAAATCCAGACTCCTTACAAAGCTGTAGCAGCAGCAAGGTGGTGCAGGCAGGGGCGTGCTGCTCCTCTCAGCGGGATTAACGGCTTCGCAGGCGGAGCTGCCTTACATGTGTACAGGGTGGTCCTGGAGGCACTTGATGATGTCAGCAACAGGTTTGCCCTCGTAGCAGATCTGATACACGGCTGTGAAGAGGGGGAACCTGCGGGCAGATGAACAAAGTCACCCCCTGCCCTGTGACCAGGACTGGCAGGGTGAAAGCACCTCAACTTCTCTTGCGACATGCAGGACCGCTGGCAGGGTGGGTTTCCCCTCCCACATCTGCAGGAAAGATCCCAGCCCAGCCCCGAGAGAGCAGACGTGGGAGACGAGAGGTGGCCGGGGAGCACTCACTTCTCCACTGCGTTCTTGCTTTTGAGGATGTGATGCAGCTCAGCAGACGTCTGGGGACCCTGCAGCTTCTGCCCGTTCAACATCTCCTTCTCCAGCTGCTCAATAGACTGCAACAATCCAACAGTGAGGCAGCTGCACCCTGCAACCCCATCCTCTGCCCTGAGTTTCCTCCCTGGAGCCGGGCTGTGGCACTGGACCAGCGGAAGCAGGGTGCCACAGTGCGAGTCAGCTCCACCCCGCTGCCAGCTCAGCCCGCAGGTCCCGATGTCCCCTTGTTGCCTGCTTCCCTCCTCCGCTCACCTTCCCCGTCTTGGCAAAAGCCTCGGCCACCTTGCGGTTGCGGCCGCCGTAGCACGTGGTGATGAGGTCTGCGACCCCACAGCTCTCCAGGAACGTGGAGGGGGAGACGGGGCCCTTGCAGAAGAGTTTGGCGAAGTCGATCATCTCCATCAGTCCCAGACGGATCACGGCAGCCTTCGTGTTGTCCCCAAAGCCAAGCCCGTCACAGAAACCTGCCCCAACAGCCACTACGTTCTGGAAGAGGACAATGGCACAGAGGGATCGGTTCCCAGCGGAGCCCAGAGCTTTGCCACATCCACGAGCTGCCTGCGTGATCCCAAGCACAGGCTCCTGCCTTTGCTAGTGACCATCGTCTCTCCAAGCAGCCAAACAGGACACGCGTGCAGCTGTCTCCAAAGCCTGGCCTTTGGCCCAACCATCTCAACATGCCACAGCGCAATATCCAGGGGCTTCATTCAGCCGGCAGCCTCCTCCCCGCAGCTCCCTGCGGGGCCCGCGAGAACTGCCGGCTTTGCTAACCGAGCCCTGCAAACCCGGCCGAGCGGCTCACCCACCTTGAGAGCCCCACAGATCTCTACGGTGTCCGCTTCCTGCACCACGCTGACGCGGAAGTTCGGCGTCTGCATCAGCTCCTTCAGGATCTGCCCGTTCTGCACGTTCTTGCAGCCTGACAAGACAAAGGGAGTGGGAGGAAGGTGACGGGGAGGATCCTAAAGCAGGGTTGCGCTGTTCTCCTGCCTGCCGGTGTGTTCCTGCAGCGCGGCGCTTGGAGCTACTGCAGCGAGGGGAACCTGTTACCCAACCGCTGGATGCTGCTAAACATTTGCAGGTACGTGAAGTGCCAAGCGCACGTCGCCTGGCCGATAAGCAAGGTTGCAACCCTGGAATTCCCAGAAGAGCAGGACAATCCCTGGTGCTGTGCCGAGCGGGACAGAAGTGACATGTGCCCAGTAGATTAAAGGTGTCTTCAGAGGTTGCAAACTCTGAGTTAGAGACTGCTGTTTTCTTTGTTCCTGCAGCGCCCTGCACAAGGGCATTTCTGTGTGCTAGCAATAACAGTGTGCTCTGCTTACGCCTCTCCAGTCCCTGCAGCCTCCTGCATGGACTATTTGCTTTTGTTTAAAATACGGACACCTTGAATCCTGTAACTTCTAACCCAGCGAACTGTTCCGTTGCTTTTGGATGCTTTGAATGAGTCACAGACAGGATGCAGGATGTGAGGAACAGTCACTGCATGAACTTTCAGGCAGCCCTGCTGGTAAGAACGTGAGACCCAGGTGAGTGTCCCCAGAAGCCCAGGGCAATGTAGCTAGGTGAGCTCAGCTTATTTCCTAAAGGGTCTCTCAGGTCAGATGGACTTGCTCGCTTGTTGATCAGTCAGAGAGGCAGAAAGCTGGAAAACCATCAGATTTCTGCCTTCAGCCAGGACGTGACCCCCAGCTGGGCTTTTGCTTACTGGTAGGAGAGTTGACCCTAGCAGGGACTGGCCCCGTCCCTTTCGTTTGTGGCAGGAGACTGGCTGATGCTCCGAGTCCCTGCTGGCAGCAGCTTTCACACCACTTTTAATGAGGTGAGCAATCGTGTCGCAAACCCTGCGAATGAGTTCAACATCCAGCTCCCGTGGAGTCTCGCTGCCTCCACAAGGGAAAAGGGCCGGCTCACCCCGGACGGGAGTAGTTTAAGCTGCACCGCGTTCCCCCCTTTGCCTCTTCCCGCTCATCAGAAATGAGGTCTGCTAGTGAGGAGGGCTGGTGGCTGCTTACCGATGGTGGTTTCGCAGAACTTCTCGTCTGCCACTTCATTAGCAATGTTGGCCCCCATGAGGACACTCATCTCTATGCCCAGTTTCTCACGGATAATGTCCGAGATCAGCTTTAGCCCCTCTGGTCCTTCGTCCACTCCCTGGGACACAACCAGGGACAGAGATGATCATGCGTCCCCCCCACCAGGGACCTGGCCCTACCTGCCCTGATCCCCTCGTTCCCTGTACTGGATCTCATCGCGACGGTCCCCGCAGTGCCAGCCCCACGGCCCCCTCTCCCCCCGCCTCCTTGTACAACTCGGAGCTGGGTCGCTGCCGGCGAGGCCGCCTCGGCAGCGCTCCTCCTGCTCGCACCTTGATGAGCGACAGCCCGATAGCGTCTTTCTTCACGTGACCCTTGAGCTGGTCGCAGACTTTGCCGATAAACTGGTGGGGCACCACGAACAGGAGGATGTCAGCCCCCGCGCAGGCTTTCAGCAGGTCCGGCTCTGCCACCTGCAGAGAACATGGCTGTCACCAAGGACTCGTGCCTTCAGTTCTGCGGTGACAGGGGCCGGCCCCGGGCCGGGACAGGGGCAGAGGGGACGCAAGGTCAGTGCCCCACGAGTTCCCCTTCCCGAGGCCCAGGGAGCTGCAGGTCTGGCAGGGCAGAGGGGCTGGAGCACGGCAGGGCGAAAGGCTCAGCCGGGGAGAGCCGGTCCTGAGAAGGCAGCAGGGGCAGAGCAGAGAGCTGTGATCTTTCTGGGGATCTCGGTGGCCTCCTGGGGGGCTGAGGGGGCAGCAGGACCCACAGGCTCTCCGTGCACTGCCAACGCCAACCCGGAGGCAGCCGCATGGCTTCAAGCCCAGCCCCCGGGACACCGGAGCAGGGGCAAAGGTGGCAGGGAGAGCAGCCAGGGCTGCAGCTCATCCAAGCGCAGCGCAAGGTCACCGCGAGCGCGTAACCGAGCCCTGGGCAGCCCGGTGCATCCCTGCCGCTACGTACCCGGCTCCCAGCGCCCTGTGGGCTCCAGCACCGCCCAGCACCGTGATTTATTACCGGCCAGCAGGGAGCCCAGCTGTGAACACTGGACCTTGCACTCAGCAAAGAGGCCCCCAGCGGGCTGCACTCACCACGTTGGGGGGCAGCTTGTGCCCTGGCAGGTACTTGACGTTTTCGTGCTCCGTGTTGATGATGTCGGTGAGCCGCCGGCTGCCCACCTCCTCCTCCAGCACCCACATGCTCACCCGGTTCTCGAAAGCGCCCAGCTGCGCCGCGTTGCTGCCCACGATCTTGGCAATGGCCGAGCCCCTGCGCGGGCAGAGCAGAGCCGTAGGCGGCAGGCACCGAGGCCACCAGCACGCGCCGGGGCCGTCGGTGCGCCGCAGGTCACTGGTGCAGGGGTCCTGGGGCACCGGGTGCATGGGGGAGGAAGGGGGCCGCGTGGTGCTCAGCGAGGGGGATCGGGGGCCGGGGCAGCGGGTGCTCACCAGTTGCCGGAGCCCACGATGCAGACCTTTCTGCCGCCCATGGTGCAGGGAGCCGGGGCACTGTGTGGCGCTGAGCCTGACGCCGCTATTTCAGGGCGGCCGGGAGCAGGGGCGGCCCCAACCCGCCTCTGGCTCCGCCTGGGGCAAGCGGGTGTCCGTGCTGGGTCCCCCCCTCTGCCTGGCGGGAGGCAACGCGCAGGGCAGCGCTGGAGGCACAGATTACTCCCCTGAAGCAAAGGTGAAATAGCTCAGATCCCAAACCTCAGCAGAGCCAGCAGTCATGACTACCCAGCCTCCCTCCTCCCCCTTTTTCTGCAGGGAAATGGATCCCCTCTTCCCAAGAAACGAGAGCGCCTTTTTTCAAGCGAGAAACATGAACCATCTGACTGCAGACCCGGGACAACTCCAGCGCCAATGTCACAGCGTAAGCAGCAGCACTAAGTGCTTGACCTCAGGCAAACTGCCCTTCTGCACGCAGAGGACCTCTTCCCTCGGAGCACGGCTGTACAGGCTCCGTAAAGCATTACATTCCTACTCTTATAAACAATGACTCAAATGGTTCTGTGGGGCAGGATCAAAAGCTGTTAGGAGAATAATGCCTTTTTCACATAGCTTTAAAGCAAACTTACATAAATGTTAATAGTTTCTTCAGAATTGTGCGTAATGCCCGTGGGGCTTATAAAAGGCTGTCACCATTCTGTAAGGCAGCAGAAGAGCGTGGAAACTAGGCCGTCTAGATTTTATCAGCAGCTTGGCCACTGGATTTCCAGTTTTACTCAAGTTACTTTGCCTGTTTACCACAAAAGGAATTGGCAAAGGCTTAGCAGACTCTGCAAGTCAGAGAAGTTCCTCACATGAAAGGAAGGCACTGTATAAAAGGCCAAAGTGTGAAGAACATTTTCTCTCTAGTTTCTTATCCCAGTTGGCTTTGTTAAGAAGAAAAAAAAAAAGGAAATAATCTGTCCTTCCTAGGCAAGTACACAGTGACATCCACCGAAGCAGCTGCTGAGAGAAAGCTTGCTGTCAGCACAGAAGGAGGGAGAACAGCTTCCTTCACAGGAGGCTTTTATTAAAACTGGGTGACGTCTACAAGGATACAGTACAAAAAAAATTTTGGTCCATGGAAAAAACCATAATCAGTTAAGAAAAGCAGTTACTCTGCAACAGCTATGTTTGCCTACGCAGTATTCAGCATCCTTCACGTGTGATTACCCTGAGGAGTCAGTGGCTGCTTCGTCAGCACCAAGACCTTCACCCCAGTACCACAGAGGAGCCATTTCATAAGGGGGGGGGGGGGGAAGGAGAAGGGAAGTCAAGAGTCTATTACTCACAGACATGTAGTAACACAGACACAAGGAGTAGGGCCACCCAGGCTCCCAAATTCATAGTAAGCTTCCCAACCACACCAAGACAGGTGTGGGTATGAGGGGGGCTTGTCAGTAACATGATTTTGCAGCTATCTCCAAGAGAATATGACCAACTTTCAAGTTCATTTGCATTTCAGTCCCGAGCAGAAATACTGAGATCCAGGTTAAGAGAAACCATTCTCTTATGCCTGACCACTAATTAATTCACTATTAATTCATTCCATGAAGAGGCATCTGGGCTGCTACTCCCCAAGGTAGAGAAAATCTACTTATACATTCCTGATTCATGCTGGGCCTCATGGCAGCCCCAGAACCTAAAACTCTGCCTAAATAGGAGCTTCAGCATGGAAACCTCTGCTAACTCGCATATGCTTGCAGCTATGTCCATCCCCAAAGACTGTCCCGTTACACCCTCAGATCCACATCAAGGAGTCTCTGGTTCCCACAGCAAATGACACAGGATAACTGTCCCAAAGGAATGAGCCTGTATCATCGCGCTCCTGCACAGTTCCACCGGGCAGTTGCTGCATCCCCTCTCCCTGCTACAGGGAGAACAAGCAGCCAGACGGCTTGCTGGAACCGCAAGTGGAGGTCTTCTGAAGTGCAGTGAAGTCTCACCGCTCCAATGCTTCCACATCCCTGCCTTGAGCCAACGCCTTGTCTCCCCTGCGATCCCAGCCTAGGACAGCCTGCCGAAGAACATGAAGGAAGCAAGGAAAAAAAAAAAGGGGACAAGGGAAGAAGCAATTCTCTACACAGTCCAGTAACTCTTCCTCAAGGAGGAGAGTGACCTATGAGGCAGCCCAGTGCAGCAGCACCCTCTGAGCGAGGGAGGGGAGGGCAGGGAGGTATGTCAGCTCATGGCATACTGCCCACTACATCTCCTGGCACCTTGCTATAAAATGAAGCAGGGAAGAGCCTAGTCACAGAACTCCATCCCTACAGTAGATCCAGGCTTCCCAGACCCAGGTCTCGCATGTGCCACAACTAGATGCTAGCTGAGGAGGAAAGGGCTGTGGTTTCTGAACTTGAGAGAGGCTCCAAGTCAGCAGTCATACTGGCTACTGGGGACACTACAGGCAATGCAGAGTCAAGGGGAGGCTCTCAGAAGCCTTGGGACTGACAAGGCAACAGTCAGGAAGAAAACCAGGTAGAAGTGTGTGCTCATTGGAGCCTGTCTGCTTGCCACACCCCAGAAGACCCCAGGTGTCCTGGAGTTGCCCCAAGAGGGACAATGCCAGGATGGATAATGGTGCAGGCCTCAGTGCCGGAGTGGGATTGTGTGAGCCTTAACAGCATACTCTGCAGCTCTCTGTCTCCACAAGTAGCTGTGATGCCTTCTGGTTGGGGAGGAGTGGAGCAGCCTATGTGTTACGGATTCCCAGGGCCTGCTCCAATTCCTGCCGCCTTTGCTGCACCTGCAGGACAAGCCAGAGTCATAGCATTAATATTCTCAGACTGCACAGCAGGGCAGTGTCCAAGTAAGAAAGGCCCCAGCTGGAAAAGGGTGAACACAAACTGGGACCAAGGTTCATCAGCAGAGTCTGCAAGCGAAGCTTAGCACTGCCACTTTTTACTGGCAGTATCTGCCCCCGAGGAGTGACATGTACCCTTAGCCACCAGGTGTGGAGGGGAACCCCTGCCCGGAGACACTCACCTTGGAGTAGAAGTATCTGCACACAGCTTCCTGAGCCCACGGCTGGAAGTAGAACTCAGCTCTACGCTCCTCCTCAGGATTCCCAACAACGTCAGTCATCGTCTGGAGAGCACCAAGGACAGAACGGTTCAGGGAGCACCGAAGCTCTGACTGTGCTGAGCAAACCCCCACCCCCTCCCATTTCTTCAAAGAAACTTCAGTACAGTCAGGTCAGGTTATGCTCGACTCCAATTCTAGTCTTGGTTTCTGAGCAGCAAATTGTCTCTCTCTGTGTGGGAGCTGGTTCTAACAAGGGAAGCCTGTGACTGGATCCACCTTCCACACAAGGCAAAACTTTTACCTTCAAATCCCGGCACTGGGACTGCAGCCAGTCATTGATGAAGCCCTGAGGGTCTCGGGCAAAGCTCAGCATGAACTCTCGCTGGGTCTTCAGCTGGTTAATTGTTTCTATTGTTTCATGGATCTGAAAGACAGGCGCACAGCAACAAGACTGCTGAACAGGGGAAAAAGAGGGGAAACATCAAGAGGTCCAAAACATGAAGGTGAATTCTGATACTCCTTGGTTAACCTATACATATCAGATAGAATTCTCAATTCTGTTTCCTGTGTTACCAGTTTTCCCACTGACCATTTGCTTTAAAACTTGGTTTCTAGGTAAAGCCACCCATTTCTAACCACGACTGACTCCACGCCAGATTCCAAATGCAGAGCATGTGCTGAACTCCTGTCCTACTCAGAGCTCAGCTGCTCCAAGGACACATTCATATCCAGCAATGAGGAGGGCAGAAACAAAGGAGCTCTTCCTACCTTGTTATCCAGAGCAGCAATTTCCTGTTGACTGGCTGTAGATAGCAGGAAGGAATTCATCTGAGTCTTCAAAGTATCATCCACCTCCACATCAATGTCATAGCAGGCTGTTTTCTTCTGGTCATTTGGGTCAACACTAAGGGCAACCACAAGAAAAAAACTGAAACAATCAGTAGCTCAAGACAGCACTGAACTGTAGCTCCTCTAGGACGCTGCAGCGTACGGACTGCAGGCAGCGACACGGCAAGCTAGTGTTGGCATCACCTCTAACACCAGCCAGCAGAGCCCCACTGGTGGCTTTGCAGCACAGGGACGTGTTCTTGCACAAAGAAATGATGGCAGGCAATACAGGGAAAGTGCTACTGAAAAATCAACATATTATAACACCTTCCTGTACCAGGCTCATCCATTCTTTCCACCCTTTTTCGTAGAAATATGAACTCAAGTGGACCTGTCTCACCTGATCACATGGTTAATGATGATTGGTTCTGGGGGCATAAGCAACGCGTGAAGTCTTTGTGGGATTTCAGAGAACTTCATCCGCTGAGATTCAAATATCTGTGACAGAAACACAGGGCTAAGGGAAGGAGCAGGAGCTCAGTGCCAGGGATCACTGGCTGCTAACAGAGAAAAGCTGAAACAGTCGCTTGTTCCAGCCACGGACACTGTTACCTGCTGGAGGTATTTGTCACAGATGACATACTCCCGCTCATGGGGGTCCTGGAGCTTGTGGGTCTTAATATATTGCCACAATGCCTGGATGATCACTGGACGAGTCTGAGTGTGAATCCCCAGGAGCCGAGCCAAGCGGGGATCCAATTTGAACTGGGGAGGCTGAAACAAAAAGCACAGAAAGATGAGATGGGAACGTGGTGACAGACGGGGCTCAGCAAACGCTGCCTGCCCAGCAATGTTGTTCCAAACAGCTTACCTGGTAATCGAGCATCAGAAGCACAGTACAGCGCACATTTACATCTCCCGGCCTCTTCACCTGGAAACCATCTGTCTCCTGAGTCGTAGCAGTCCTGTGCCACTGGGACACACAGAACAGGAGAGCGCGTTCAGTGGCACCTACACTCTTGGCTCCCTTTGCTCCTGCTTGGTACCCGACACGCTCACCCGCCTACAAAGAGTTAGTCTTAATCCCATATATAGTTTGACACAAGAGTTAATGCACTTGCTCAGGCCCCCAGCAAGTCAATGGAAAAGCTAAGATTTCAATAGCTCCTGGCTCCCAGCCACTTGTTCAAGCCGCCACTACCTCGAGACACGAATGACATCCAAATCCTGTCTGCTGAACAACAACCCGCTTTTAGAGACAGTACAGCAAAAAGCAGCTCACCTCTACCAGGTGATTGTCTGGGCCGTACAGGTCTTTATCAAGTTCAATGACCAGAGATTTAAAGAAGGATGAGAACTTTCTTTTCTGTTTGGTGGCATCATATTTAGACAAAGCAGACTGCAAGCAACACAGGAAGGAAGAGTGTTAGGAGAGCTAATCTCAGTACTTGGCGGTGGACCTAGAGCCCCATTTAGCTTATTTTATCCAGAGACATCAACACATGTCTCCTTTTCTCCCTAAAGGGGCTGGGTGTCTCACACTCACGTCTTCTAGCAGCCTTCCTTCCACCCGAAGCTCCCAGGAGGCAACTGTTCCTTCACCATCCTCTGCATCTGACTTGGCTGGATTGAAGGTATTGGAGATAAAAATACGTAGCTTTCGCTTTTGCTAAGAGAAAAAGCATCAGCTAAATGTTAATTCTGAAATAAAGAACTATCTTGCTTATGTTTTGCTGAAGCTAAGAGGCTCAATATCCTTATCTGTTTCATATTCCACCTCTCCCAGGACAGGCAGCAAGGAAAGAGGAACATCAGGCATTCCTGGCTCTGCTCCTTGGTCGATGTCTAGACTATTAAGGTTCCTGATACACCATGCTTACAGGGACAGGACCCAAGTTTCAGTGTGCTCCTGCTCTCTTAACTAAGGTAAGAGTCTCCAAACCTTGCTTACAGGAACGTTGAACATGATCCTCCTCTACCTTAATGGGTCGCTTCAAGGCCTCTTGAATATCCAGGCGTTTCCGCATGATCGTCTGGTCCAATTTCCTTTCGAAGGCCAGCAAGTCCATATAGGCCTGAGACTCAGGTACGAGCTCGCGAATCTACAGCAGAGCACAAGCCAATCAAGAATGCAAATCCCCGTTAACTCCCCTGCACTTCTCCAACCTACTGCATCTCAACAGAGGCAGCGAAGGCACGTGCCACTCACCCTCTGAGGTAGAATTTTGTCAGCCATCTTCTTCTTTTTAGCGCTGTTAAGGAAGGAGATGCACACACACACGCATTAAAATGGCAACTACTCTGTCCCGTGTAACTGCAGGCGTTCGTGAAGGGCGCGAGGATGATGGGTAAGTCCCTGGTTTAGCGCTGCAGCATTAGCAGTGCTCTTAGCCTGGGTGCCGGCCTTCAGTCCAGCCTCTCGTTTTCCAAGGCTCTTACTACTGCCAGTCCCCACGCGCAGGCAGGCTCTTTATTCCCTACAGCCCTGCGCTGCAGAGCTGACAAACGCTGCAGCACCGTGACTAACCGACTACCTGAATGTCTCACATCCCCTGCGAGAGCTTGAGAAGTGGGGTAACGTCACGTTGGAAAGGGTGTGCTCTAATATCGAACCAAAGTGACTCTCAAGCCTAATTTAGCTTCAGCGTGACACGCTTTAAACCAAGAAATGAGTTAACAATGATAAGGCTGCCATTATACCGCCAGAAACATAACAAATTTGCCCTTGTCTAGCAGCTGCGCGTTAATACTTTTGTTGGCTGGAAGCTCCCCTCTCCCAAACAAGTCACTGCACAAGGAAGCTCGCGTCCCTTTGAGCCGCCCAACAAGAAGCGGCGGTGAAGAGGCCAGGCACGGCACGAAGGCAGCGTGCCCCGGGCTGCCGCGGAACAGAAGCGCATTGTGCTGCCGGGAGCAGAGCCGCGACCGCCACGCTCCCGCTGCTTCAGCCGCTCGCGCCCCGATCCCGGGGCGGGGGGTGGAATCACCGGCCCCTACCCGCACCCCCGGGGGCTTTAAGGGAGGGAGGGGCAACGCGTCCGGGCCCCGGTGCCCGGGGGCGTCCCGGTGCCCGGGGATGCCGGTCCTTACTTGTGGTTGCGGTTGGGCACGGCCTGCGGCTGCACCTGCTGGAGCTGCTGCGGCGCCGGTCTCTTGCGGGCCTGGTCCAGACCGGCCTGCGCCATCCCGGGCCGCACCGCCGGGCTCCCGCCGTAGCCCGGCGGCCCCATGGAAGGGCCCTGCGGCGTCAACCGGCTGCCCGGGAGCATCCCGGGGCGCTGCGGAGGGAAAGAGACCGGTCCAGTGCCCGCCGGGAGGGGGGGGGCAGTGCCCGTGCCCGTCCTCGTCCCCGTCCCCGCCGCCCCCCGCCCCGCCCCGGATAACGGCGGCCGCGCGCGCCCCCTCCCCCGCCTCACCGGGTAGGCGGCCCCCGGCAGCGGCGAACGATACAAGCCTTGTCCCGGAGCCGGGCCCATGCGAACCGGCCCGCCCGGCGTGCCCGGCCCTAGCGCGGCAGCCCCGGCGGCGGCCCCGCCGCCACCGCCGCTGGGAGTCACCGCCTGGAAGCCCGCCCGCGCCGCCATCTTCTCCCAGCACAAAGGGGAGCGGGCCGGAACCGGACGCCGGCCATAGAGAGCCCGCGCGGGGCGCCGCGCTAGAGCGCCGCCGCCCGCCCCCTGCCGGCTGGAGGACCGCGCTGCCGGGCGGGGAGGGAGCTGAGGGGGGTCCAGTGGGGGG
>NW_020450935.1:34577-42094 GCF_003343035.1 Apteryx rowi | reverse complement strand
GTGGGGTTTCGGGGTCCTGGGGGCATTGGGGCAGGTCCGTGGGGAGCAGGGTCTGGAGAGCTGTATTCCTTTTCTGTTCTTTATCCCCTGCACGCGCCTCCAGCTCGTACCTGCCTGTGTCAGCACGCAGCAGCTAAAAGACTCTGTCTAGAGGGTGATGGTGCTCCGCAGGGAGACACAGTTATCCCGAATACCTCCTCCAAGGTCATGCCGAATTAGTCTTCGCGCATGGGTACGCGTGAGTTAACTTAGGGGCTTGGACGATGTTCAGAATAGGATTTCTGACAGCGATTCTCGAAGGCTGGAGGCAGAAACCTTCTCCTGGTACCTGGGGTTTGAACCTCGGGGGCGACTGGACCAAGAGGGGGATTCGTGGGTGCAAGACCGCCAGGGCTCTGCCACCGGTCAGGTAGTTGGGGCCGACCGTGTTCAGGAGTCGGTTTGTTCAGGTTTGGGCTGAACACCCAGGTGAGGGGCTCCCGTCTCCCTCAGCAGTGGCTTGGGCTGCTACAGGCAGCACGGTGTTAGATTTAAAGGCCGCTTCCTGCAAATATCAGCATTAAGCTCCCTCTTCCCTCGAGCACTTACCCTTGTGGTTGCTCAGAGAGAAAAGGGACACAAATGCAGCCGACATTAATTTGGGGGGGGGGGGAACAAGTGAACAGTCACACCACAAGCATTAATTAAGCAATTAATGATGGTCATGGATCATTTAGGAGGATGTCCTGTACAGTGCATGGCACTGTTGACTGAGCAGAGAAGCGGGGATGTGTTGGTACCTTCTCTGCCAGCTACGGTATTTCCTATCCTCAGTGAAAAGCACAAAGCTTCAAGCACAGCCATTAACTGTTGTCTCAGCATCCATGTGTCCGTGCAATTAATTTAATGCCACCTCCAACGGGCTTGGCGCCCAGCTGCCTTATGAAATATTCATGGGGAGGAAAAGCGGTGGAACTTATCTGCTCCGTATTGTTTGGATGCAACTTTGACTGAGACTTAAAGCCTGGCAGGAGCCTTTTGGGCAGGCTGGAACTGCCTGGATCTCCTGGGAGAGAGCGAGTGAGGAACTGCAAAAGCGGCAGAAAGCAAAGGCTAAGCTGACAGGCGGGAAGAGGGAAATGAGAGTCGGATAGCTGCTCGGCGTGGCGCAAGGAGCAGGGGAGCTGCAGGGTCTTCAGAGCCCCCGTGTTGCTCGAGCTGAGCTGGGAGCAACCCCGGCTCTCTGTCCCCTGTTATTAGCTGTGTCCCCTAAGAAACACAGGGAGAGATAACCCCAGCCTCCGTGGCCCAGTGTCTCCTTACGCCTCACCTTCCTCCTTCCCTCTGCCCCGAGGGTTTCCTTGGCTCACTCCTCCCGGTGGAGACGGCTCCTGCGCCGCTACCCCCAGCACCTCTGTTTTACTGCACCTGCTGGCACAGCCTTCCTCCCCGGCCTGATGGTTCTGGCTCCAGGCAGCCGAGCAGCATCCAGGACTGTGTAATTATATCTCAGTGCCTGTTTCTGCTGGCAGCTTTAGCACTGAGCAAGTGGTAACCGGGAATTACTGCCAGGGAGGAGAGGAGGTGATGCTATCTCTGCCGTGGTTTTATGCATCCTGCATGATTAATCCTTGCTCTGTGGGGTTTCGGCAGCCGCACGATCTGCGAGGTCAACGCAGCAGCGTGCACGCAGGTGCTTCCCGGCATCCTAGGCCTAGGTGTGTCGCGTCTCGTCCTCACCTAGATCGTCAGCAATGCTTCCTGCAACACGTCGTCGACTCGTTGTCTTGTGCGCCGCGAGAATCCCGCGCTACCGAGTGACGGACGTGGATGAGCCGCAGCACCCCGAACGAACGCCCCGCGGCTCCCCGGCCCGCGCACGCTGCCCCGGCGCGCTCTGATGGCGCACAGCTTGTGTGCGCGGTGGAGCCTCGAATCGGGACTCGTGCGACCTGTGCGCGCCAGGGCGGCCGCCTGCTCCCTGCAACAGGAGCTGCTGTGAATGCCGCTGCGGAGGGAGCGCGTGCGGTCATCTGCTCTGGCTACTCACGGTGGCTGGTTGCAATTAATTTAGGTTCATTAACTCCCTTCTGGGATTAGCTATATTATTTTGTTCCCATTCAAAGCCCACCCTGTAGCCTGTGCAGCACCGGCTCTGGCAGAGAAGGACCAGAATAGCAGTAAGTCAGTTCTAGTTTAAATGCAAAACACCCCTCTGCCATTTGCAGGAGCAACAGGGACGTGACCAGCGCCAAGTGACCGGGGGGAGTTTGGCATTTCAGCAGTCACTGCCCACTCACTGTTATTCAGTCTCCGTGGGGTCCTGAGGGCTTTTTCTCATGCCCAGTGTTGGATCTGGCACCTTACTTTGCTCTCTGCACCTGGAAATCTTTAGGACAGAAACTGTGTTTACATATGGCTTGTGCTACAACTGCTACTAACTGAGTTAAATTAAAAACAGGTGAGATCCAAGGCAGTGTTCTGCAGAAACTCAGGTGTCTGTCCCAAAGCACAGAAGTGTTAGAGTTGCCAAAGATTAGCAGCTGCACATATGTTAATTCTCGTCCCCCCCCGGGAGCAAAAATCAGTTCCCATCCTCCAGCCCTGACGTGTCCCCGCATGGCAGAGCAGGACCAGGCAGCGATGCTGGAGCTCGCTTAGGTACCAAGAGCAATCGCCAGCTGAGTGCGGCGAAGCGCGCGTTGGAGGACTTCAAGCGAGTCTGGACTAAAGCCTTATCCTTTCCCCCAGCCCTTCCTTCTGGCCTCGGCTCCAGCAGCTCAGCGAGACCTTCGGGAGCATCCTGGGATGGTGCCGTCCCTGCCTGCCTCCTCGGGGAGCGTTTCCTGCAGCTCGGTGAGAGAGAAAGGCGCGGTGTTCATGAGTTATATCATTCTTTATATCATCGTTAAGAGTAGCAGGTATTGATGTACAATGCATCTGTCATCTTATTGTGCTTCCTATGAAAATGTGTGTACATAGTACAGATACCAGAGAGAATTCAACACTTTATACACTTGAAGGCATTCAGAGATCAGTAACGGAAAAAAAAATGGCACGAGAACAAGGCCTAAATGCTCCTAGATGGGTATCTACACTGATATGATGCATATAGATATATATATATATGTACACACATATATATAGTCATATATATTATATATAAGAAATATAAAATGAGAATGATATAATAGAAACAAAGAAAAAAGTCTATGCTTCAACGTGTGAGCATCAAGGTCAAATCCCAGCCCCATCTTTAAAAGCTTTAACGGGAGAAAGAAAGAAAATAAATAAATGAAATGCAATGAAACATTGGGAAAAATCCATAAGAAAATTTATGGATGTGGCCGACCCGTCGTCTTTGGGCGAATGCTGGATACAAAGGACTGACCCCCAGTTCCTAATTTTGGTCAGCAAGCAAATAATAATAATAATAATAATAATAATAATAATGACGATAATAGAAACAAAACGGAGGTTTCGAAATCATAATCACTGAAAAGACTTATTGCAAAAAGCTCTTAAAGATAAGTAGCACTTCAGCCCCGGGGGGGATCTTGCTTGATGTGCGGGGGCTGGCCGGGGCCGGGGGAGGCCGACGTCGCCCCTCTCGCGGGCCCGGGGAGCGGAGACGTGCACGCCGGTGCCGGGGCAGGTCTCCGCGGCTCAGGGAGAGGGCGGCTCAGGGACGGGCAGCGGCGGTGGCGGGGCGGCGAGCCTGCGGGCACCCCGAGGGCGCGGGGGGGGCTCGCCGTGCCCGGGGGCAGTGCTGCCGGCGGGGGGGGGGGGGTCAGCGGGGCGGCAGCCTGCGCTCCACGGGCCGGAGCACCCCGTGCCGCGGGGCGTCCCTCTACCCGTGCACCCTTTCGGTGCCGGGGCTCCTTCGCTCCCCAGTGCCGGGGCCGCGCGGGGACCCTCGTGGCGCCGGCGGCCGCCGCTGGACGCGGGGCCGGGAGGTTTCCTCGCGCCTTTCTCCCCGAGGGTGGCCGGTTTCGGGGCCGCGCGGTCCCGGGGGCCAGGAGGGCGCTCGCGGCCGGCCGACGGGCTCCCGCTGCGCCGGGGCAGACGGCGAGGTCCTTCCCGGCGCCGAGGAAGCCCCGGCCTGGTGGGAAGGGCCTCCTCGCCCCGCGGCCGGGCTCTGCAGGCCCAGGGGCAGGGTGCCGAGGAAGACGTTTCGGAGGGGCCAAGGCCGGGAGAGGTGCCCCAGCTTGGCGCGCGCGGCGTCCCAGCAAGGGGAGGCTGCGGGCCGGCGCGGGGACGCGGTCCCAGGGTCCTCGCCGTCCCCCCTGCCCGGCACGGGGAAGGGGGTCTCCTCCTTTGCACCCCGCAAGCGCCGGGCCGAGGCGTGGAAGCGAGATGGATGTGGAGACAACGGATGGACGGACGGACGGACGGGGCTGCGGATGGAGGCTCTGCGGCCGGACGGCTGCTTCTTCTTGGCTTCTGGGTTTCTAGTTAAAAAGGCCGAGGGGCAGGAGACGGGGCAGGTCCGTGCCCCAGCCCGCTGTGCGTGTCGTTCCCGGCACCGCCGGGGTGGCCAGCCTGGAGCGTCCTCGAGTCTCTGCCCGAGCGGGGCCGGAGCGGAGCGGGGGCCGCGCGCCGGGTCCGAGGCCGAGCCGACCCACCCGCCCGCCCCGAAATCCGAGGCTGTCGCCGGCGTGCGCGTCCCACCGTGGCGAGGAGCGAGGTTCCCCTCGACACGTCCCTCTGCGGGCGCTCGCAGCGGGACGGGCAGCTCTCCGCAGGGCTTTGGTAGCTCAGGTTGTACATCCAGACGTCGGTTAGCAGGTGAAGTCCTCGAAGGTGCCCCGGGCCGGGTGGTGAGGTAGGATGTTGGCCGCGTACGTCATCCCCGCCGGGTGGCCCCGGATGCTCTCGCAGGGATTCTGCGGGGCGGAGAGGAGGAAGGACGGGGCGCCGCCGTCACCGCGTGCCGGCGGTTTCACCCGCGCCGAGAGCAGCCCTGGCTGCTTCCAGCGCCTCCGCCCGGTGCCTCTGCTCCTTTCCTGAATATTCCCTCAAATCGTGACACCCCCCCCACCGGTGCACGGCCGGCACTTACGTGGCGTTTCACGTCGTCCATGCTCAGCGCGACGCCCTTGTCCGTGTTGCTCCTCTTGTGGCTCTTGCGGCACTTTCCCCGCCGGCACAGCCGGTGCTTGATCACCTGCGGGAGCCCCATTTCAGCCCTGTTTCAGCCCCTTTTCGGTCCCGTTTCGGCCCCGGGGGGGGTGCAGGGCTCGGGGCTGGGCGGCCCCATGTCCCGCGTGCGCCCTGGCAGCGGATGGGGAGCCGTCCGGGACTCACCTCATAGGCGTAGTCGAACATCTCCAGTATCGTGAGGATACTGGCACCGATGAACAGCCCCATCTGCCCTCCAATGTCACCTGGAGGCGAGAGGGAAGCGGTCAGGGGGGGACACGAGGCTGGCGGCAGAGGCAGCAGAGAAAGGGCAGAACTCATCGCAGCTGTGACCGGTGCCTCGGGCCTCCCTGCGGGCTGCGGGGCGGAGGCGCTCACCCAGCAAGCCGGCCACCTCGTACGCCTTCTTCTGCTCGATYGTCTCGTAGTTGAGGGCCTCGAAGAAGATATCGAGCACCAGGATGTTCTCCCTGCGCGAGAGGGAGGCGGCATCAGGCCGAGGTTCGGGCCGGGGAGGGGAGGGATGCGGCGCCCGCCCGGCGCCCGCGGCGCCTTACCCGATGTACTGCTCCGACTTGTTGTACTTCTTGGCCAGGTACTTGGCGGAGGCCTTGCTGGGGATTTTCACCATGGAGAGCTCTTTGCCGTAGCGGGTGACGTTGCAGGGCATCTCGCAGACGCAGTACTCGTTGTCCTTCTCCACCAGGAAATCTGGCAGCCGGCGGCGAGAGAGACGGGCGGCGCAGAGGTGACGGAGCCGCCACAAAGCCGAGCGCTGCCTTCCCCCCCCACCCCCCCGCCTTTTCCTTTTTTCCCATCCCCAGGGATCGTTCCCGCATCCATCCGGGGGCTCCCGCGGCGCCAATGGGGCAGCAAACGACACCAAACCGCCGATGCGAATACGAACGAAGGGTGCGGGGTTGGTGGCAAGCCAGGACCCGATGGGGTGGCAGCGCTTTCCCGACGGGATGCCGGCGGCCGGGACAGGCGGGCGCTGCCCTGGCCGCGCTCCCGGGACACCCGCGGGGGCCGCAAGAGGCGTTGGAGATGCCGAAAGCCGGCGGGGAGCTGCGGGGCATCCTCACCTAAGGCCGGGTCCGCGCACTCCTTGTACTGCTCYGGGGTGCAGTAAGGGGCATCGCCTGGAGGAGAGAGACAGGGCGTCTGGGCGCGGGGCTGGCGGCTCCGGCGGGCTCCGGGCCGGATCGCCTCGGCTCACCTGGCATGTGCACCATGCGGCAGTTGCAGTTCTCCACCAGGTAGCGGGTCTCGCAGTCGATGCGGCAGGCCGTGATGCTGTAGGTGTCGTAAAACTCCGAGTCGCCCGCCGCCGCCTTGCAGTCGCCCCAGGGAGGCGGCAGGTAGATGAGCTGCGACGGGGCAGACGGACGGCGTGAGGACGGGAGCCCCCCGCCCCGGCACTGCACAGCGGGAGCATCCCGGCCCCCTCCGGCTCCTACCCGCTGCTCCTGGCAGGACACGAAGGTCTGGAAGCCGGGCGCCACCCCGAAGCCCAGCTGGTCGATCAGCGGCGGCTCGTCCTGGCTGTGGATCTGCACCTTGATCCCGGCCTCGAACGAGGTCTCGTCTGCGGCGGGGGGGAAAGGGGGTGAGACCGGCCGAGCCGCGGTGGGGACCGAACTTCCTGCGCCTGCCCGGGCTAACGCATTCGCTCGTGCATCTGTCCGTGCGTCCGTGCATCCGTTTGCTGCGCCGTGTCCCTGACCCTCCTGCTCCAGACCCCGGGCAGAGCAGTGGGGAAGGCGCTCGGCTCTATTTATACACGAGCGCTGGGGAGTTGCCATGGCGAATGATGGAGACGAGGAGGGAAAAGGGAAGAAAAGGACCCGAAGCGAGGAAAGAAAGAGGAGGGAGCCAGGGAGGGGGGGGGACACGCGAGCGCAAGGACGGCCCGAGCGGGACCCGCTTTGGGCAGCGCCCGCTCACCCGTCTCGCCCCACACGGGCAGGTACTCGTCCTGCTGGATGTCGAGCATGATCTCCAGGCCGTTGCCGGTGCCGCCCTTCATGGTGATGAGCCGCGGCTTGCCGTCCTGGCCCGAGTTGAAGGTGTAGCACTTGCCGTAGCGCGTGAAGACCTGCGGGAGAGGGCGCGGGGCTGAGGCCGGGCTCGGCGCCGCACGGGGAGCCGGGAGGCCGCCCCGCTGCAGAACGCCGCCTTTCCCCCGAAAACGCAGCCGTCCCGGTGTGTGTGTGTGGGGGGGGATGCTCCGAGCTGGGCTGCAGCCCCGTCTTTGACGCCGCAGGGGAGGCATCCGCCTGGGAAGGTGTCGGGAGCGGCACGGACCCGCCGGCGCGGCTCCAACCCCGCTGCTCCGAGCGGAGCGCCACGTCGCCGGTGCACGGCTCCGTGGATGCCGCGGACCCCGCGACGGG